>NC_064615.1:708945771-709248801 GCF_023898315.1 Schistocerca nitens
CTCTGGACTACAGCCTTGTATGGCAGTAAATCAAAGACTGTGGGAACACTGGAACAGAAAAGAATCCTGGTGGTACCCAATGCTAGAACATAAATAGACACATAAGAAATAGCGACGGTCTCAGCAAAATCGACGAGGAAGTGAATAAGATGAAAAGAGTGACTGGAAGCAGGGACAGGAGAATAATTCGTGTGTAAAGACAATAGGGAATAACAAATATCCTTAGGGGGGGTTAGAAGACTGTTGAATGGTGTATAATTTTATAGTTGGGGATGATGGTTGTAAATGCTACTGTCAGATGAAGACGAAGACGTTGACACAGGGGAACAAGTATCACAGTCCCCATCTAAACATAGTACTGATCAAAAAGACGTACCAATGCAATCGCCTCGACAATTTTGTCCTGCACTTCTGCTTGTTTATTCATAGGCCTATTCAGACCGATAATTTCATAGTGAGAGTAGAATTAATTCACCTCATCTACCTAACATTTTACATTACAGCTTTTTTATTATTTTCTTTCCTGCTACAAATCAATTTCCAGTTCCTTACTTTTAGTTGTATCTAAGTGAAATCTGGCAGTACTTTCAGCACCCCTTGATTAGAGCCAAAAGTGAATCGAACTTACCAGTTTACAGAAGAATATTTCGAAGCGACATTTTTTCTACTGATAATTTAGAAAGTACCGGATATAACATTCAGTTTTTGTTTAAGGAATCCAGTATATTAGAAGAACAGGAGCCAAGGGGAAGAAAAATAAGAAGACAAAGAATAGTTCAGTGTGCAACGAACCCAGAAATTTAATACCAAAGCATCGGAGGAAGAGCTGTCAGCCGGCATCTGGAACGACTGCTAATGAATTGCTAAACACACAAAAAGTAATTACATCTTTGCTAGCTAGATACGCCTGACACAGGCTTCTCGTACACACAAGAGAAGGAAATCAGAGACTTTCCTAAACAAATAAGCAATTCACGTGGAACATTCTACTAATTAAGGGGAGAAACAAGAGACCAGCTTATTTGTACAGCATCCATATTGTTTCCTGGAAACCTGTTCTCGAAGTTTGCTCAAACACGGAACACCTGTAGGCTGTTCAGTAAATCAATAAAGACAGCTTTTACCCAGAAGAGGAAACACCAGAGGAAAAAATCCGTCAGCAGCGTGGAGGTAAATGGAAACATGAAGTAAAAGTGCTGTTCTTTAAAATAGCGGAATAGCTCGTCAGCAGTTTCAGGTACAGATTGCAAAGAACAGTGCAGCTGAGACACTGGGCTAATATTCAGCTAATAACAGTGGCAATATAGGTGCGACAGGGTATTTTTTTTGTTTTGCTAGTGTCTCGTCTTCTATAACTACACATAAAAATTACCAATTGCTTAAAAAATTAAAACATTCAATACTAAGGAACTTTAATCTAGAAGGACAAGCAAACAATGTTAACTGGTGGTCAATGTGTTTACGGACAACATGAGCTCATAGAGACACAAGAAAGACTGAAAATTTTCAGCAGAAGACACAGTTGACACACTGACAATAACGAAAATGTTCCAAATCTTCCTCAAAATCTAAACTATTTAAGTTTGAGCGTCATTCAGAAAATAGAAGTACTCCTTCTTGTTACAGAGAATGCTAATAACAATCTGAACGACGTAATATATTTTAGAAACTGACTTTTTTAAGAATGTTATGTTATCTGTAACACATCAGCGTTAATTCCCTGTTCGCAGTCCACATTTCCCCTACAACATGAGAACCTAGAATATGTTTACAAATCAGTATAATGCTAAGTACCGACCTGTGAGCAGTTTAATCCTGAAATCTCACCAGTGAATTCTCAGTTATGGAGTAGGATTTCTCTGTAGGTTTCTGCCTTGGCTGCAGCAAATATGTCACAAGCGAAGTACATAAGTGGTAAAACTCTAAATATCTTTGATATCTGTAATGTACTACACAGATAACCAAAAGCAAAGCAAAGCTCCTCCGTTATGGCAAATAGAGGAGCCAATCGGGATCAACCGACGTGCAGTCCTCAGCCAATGGCATCGTCTGGATGCAGTATGGAAGGCCGTGGGTCAGCATATATATATATATATATATATATATATATATATATATATATATATATATATATATATATAGCAATGAATATGAGCTCCGAGTGCGTCTCTATACATGGAGAGAAACAAAGTGTCAGTAACAATTCAACTAGTAGCAGTAAAACATAAATCTGTCTCTCGTGACAGTCTCGATTTGTACAGTTAGCCGATGTAATCACAGTTGATTCCAAATGAACAAAGGAAGATTTCAAAAATTGGGAAATTTGTGTTAAGATCTTATGGGACCAAACTGCTAAGGTCATCGGTCCCGAAGCTTACACACTACTTAATCTAACT
This sequence comes from Schistocerca nitens, assembly GCF_023898315.1. Lineage (NCBI taxonomy): Eukaryota > Metazoa > Arthropoda > Insecta > Orthoptera > Acrididae > Schistocerca > Schistocerca nitens. The sequence goes on from NC_064615.1 coordinate 708,948,168, forward strand.
TACGCTACGCACAACACACACCCATGCCCGAGGGAGGACTCGAACCTCCGAAGGCGGGAGCTGCGCGAACCGTGACAGGACGCCCGTGCGGTTACTCCGCACAGCGAAGATTCGAGTCCCGTAGACGACAAAGTCATAAATAGAGCAAGAGCTTCGGCTGGGCAGAGATGGAAAAGGAAATTGGCTGCATCCTTTGGAAAGCGATAATTTCCGGTTTCTGTATTTCAATTTGTCATCTTTGGCGGAACAGTAGCATAATGAGCTGAGAACAGAAAAAAATCTGCCTCAGAACGCAATTACATGATCTTCATGTATTTAATTTTTAACTGTAACGTAAAAAAAAAATGAAAAACGAAAAGCTCATTCTTCCTGTCCCGTATTTGCTTTAAATGAGTGACGAAACCACGTATTAGTACCTGGAGCAATGCATGATACGCGCTGTGATGTCCTACAGTACATTTATTCACTACCGGTTTCCATCACAGACCATCTTCACATTAGAAAAATACCTATGGCGACAACTTCACACGGCATACATACTATTTAAACAAGAAAGTATACACCATTTCTGGCTTGAAAACATAAGAAAACTGATCTTTACGCCTTAATGTAAGCCTATAGCATGTATGATATTTGAAATTGTTGCAATAGATATTTTTCCACTGTTAAGATGGTTAATGATCGAAACCGGTAGTGAATAAGTATACTGTAAGACAGTACAGGGTGTATCATGCATTTCTCCAAATGTACCTATGCTCTTGACAGTTTCCTGAAAAAAATTTTTTTTTGATCACATTTTAGCAGTTAGGTGGGGATATGAACGCTGTTGTTCATGTATACGAGTCCAGTGCTTAAAAGCTATTGTGCTTCGCTCAGTAATCATGGTGATTTACATGCTGTTAAACTGTTCAAAATAAGAGTAATGTCATTGGATTACTGAAATTACCAATAGGTTCAAATGGTTCAAATGGCTCTGAGCACTATGGGACTCAACTGCTGAGGTCATTAGTCCCCTAGAACTTAGAACTAGTTAAACCTAACTAACCTAAGGACATCACAAACATCCATGCCCGAGGCAGGATTCGAACCTGCGACCGTAGCGGTCTTGCGGTTCCAGACTGCAGCGCCTTTAACCGCACGGCCACTTCGGCCGGCGAAATTACCAATAGGAGCTAAGTCAGTTTCCATAGCTTCGTTAGGATTTCAATGGACTGCAATTTTCCACTGAAATTCAGTATATCCACAAGATGAATAGTTCGCATTGTTCTTGTTGTTGCTGTTGTGATCTTTAGTCCAAAGACTGGTTTGATGCAACTCTCCACGATGCTCTATACTGCACAAGCCTCTTCATCTCTGAAAAACTACTGCTACCTACATTCTTTTGATCCTGCTTACTGTAATGATTTCTTCACCTCCTTCTAGAATGTTAACTCTCCCCACACCCATACATACACTCATATGCACACTTCCTCCAGTACTGAACTGGACCCCTTTGACGCCTCAGAATGTTTCCTATTAGCCCACCCCTTTAGCCGTGCGGTCTAACACACTGCTTTATGGGTGGGAAGGAGTGCTGGCCCCGGCACGAATCCACCAGACGGATTAGTGTCGAGGTCAGGTGTGCTGGCCAGTCTGTTGATGCATTTTAAGGTGGTTTTCCATCTGCATCAGCGAATGCGGGCTCGTTCCCCTTATTCAGCCTTAGTTACACTGTGTCGGCAATTACTGCGCAAACACTGTCTCCCCATGCACGTACGTAGACCATAATTACTCTAGAATGAGATTTTCACTCTGCAGCGGAGTATGCGCTGATATGAAACTTCCTGGCAGATTAAAACTGTGCGCCCGACCGAGACTCGAACTCGGGACCTTTGCCTTTCGCGGGCAAGTGCTCTACCATCTGAGCTACCGAAGCACGACTCACGGCCGGTACTCACAGCTTTACTTCTGCCAGTATCTCGTCTCCTACCTTCCAAACTTTACAGAAGCTCTCCTGCGAACCATACAGAACTAGCACTCCTGAAAGAAAGGAAATTGCGGAGACATGGCTTAGCCACAGCCTAGGGGATGTTTCCAGATGAGATTTTCACTCTGCAGCGGAGTGTGCGCTGATATGAAACTTCCTGGCAGATTAAAACTGTGTGCCCGACCGAGACTCGAACTCGGGACCTTTGCCTTTCGCGGGCAAGTGCTCTACCATCTGAGCTACCGAAGCACGACTCACGGCCGGTACTCACAGCTTTACTTCTGCCAGTAACTCGTCTCCTACCTTCCAAACTTTACAGAAGCTCTCCTGCGAAGAGGAGATGGTTCAAATGGCTCTGAGCACTATGCGACTTAACTTCTGAGGTCATCAGTCGCCTAGAACTTAGAACTAATTAAACCTAACTAACCTAAGGACATCACACACACCCATGCCCGAGGCAGGATTCGAACCTGCGACCGTAGCGGTCACGCGGTTCCAGACTGAAGCGCCTTTAACCGCACGGCCACACCGGCCGGCGCGAAGAGGAGAGCTTCGGTAAAGTTTGGAAGGTAGGAGACGAGATACTGGCAGAAGTAAAGCTGTGAGTACCGGCCGTGAGTCGTGCTTCGGTAGCTCAGATGGTAGAGCACTTGCCCGCGAAAGGCAAGGGTCCCGAGTACGAGTCTCGGTCGGGCGCACAGTTTTAATCTGCCAGGAAGTTTCATAATTACTCTATCACGCAAACATTTGGGGTTACACTCGTCTGGTGTGAGACATTCCCGGGGCGTCCACTGGGGGCCAAACTGCTCAATAACCCTGGGTTCAGTGTGGGGTGGCGGTGGGGTGAGTGGACTGCTGTGGGGTTGTGAACCGCCAAGGGCTACGGTGGGGACGAAGACTCTCTGTCATTTCTAGGCACCCTGTTCCATACAATACAACACAATGTGTCCTATCGAACGGTTCCTTCTTTTGTTAGTCAAGCTGTGCCACAAAAATCTTTTCCTCAGGTTTCTAAGTGCCTCCTCATTGGTTACAAGACGTACCCACCTATTCTTCAGCATTCTTCTGTAATACCACATTACAGAAGCTTCTATTCTCTTCTTGTGTGAACTCTTTATCGGCAATATTTCACTTCCATACAAGGTTAAACCGCATATAAATACCTCAGAGAAAGACGTCCTAACATTGTAAGGCATCCGGATTTTACGGTCCTTAACATGAGCTTGGTTCATAACGACAAGACAATACAACACGAGTTCCTCAGAAAATAGTAATTACATTATATCAACAAAAGGAAATTGCAGTTATTCTCATGTACCTGAATATAACAAAATAATATCTACAAATATATGGACTGGCATGAACAAATAAGTTAAAGTGAAATGAAGTTTGGAGATGAACTGAGCAGGTGGTTGATGATACACATTGAGTACATGAGAGTTTTGTCATTGGTTCAAAATCTAAATTTATTCTCCACTAACTCAGTGCATTGACCAGCTATGACAATGTAGACTGAAATGACCTCATGAGTTTTTTCAGTAATCATTCCCTCCTGTGATGAAAAAATTTTCATGTGTTGAGATAACGATTTTAATAATCGTCATTCCAATGTGTACCAGAATTAAATATTTTGTTCCTGAGTGTAAAAAGTAAATGAACATTATTGCTGCTTATCACTTGACCCCTAAAAGCAACAGTTGGTAAATTATATGTAGAACAAAATGGGAATAGCTTTTATTAATTCATGCATTCTAGGTATGTGACAGCTGCATATCTAATGTTTTTTGTTACAATGCTCACCTGATGTTAGCTGTCTTACACGGCCAATGTCATATTTATTTATAATGTCTGTTTGAGACCCTGAGCTTAAAAAGACAAAAATGGCTCTGAGCACTATGGGATTTAACATCTGTGGTCATCAGTCCCCTAGAACTTAGAACTACTTAAACCTAACTAACCTAAGGACATCACACACATCCATGCCTGAGGCAGGATTCGAACCTGCGACCATAGCGGTCACGCGGTTCCAGACTGAAGTGCCTAGAACCGCACAGCCGCACTGGCTGGCTAAAAAAGACAGTTCAGATGATTTGTGCATCTGCACGATAAGTGGTACCCTAAGTTTGCAGACATTAGTAGACTCACTGTGCAGATACAAAGTTCAGACACACAAAAAATTTGGCGACCCTGCCAGGATGCAAAATAACAGCATTCTGATTTATTGAGGATTTGCTTTTGATAGGTGCATAACCTCCCAAACAATAACCTGACGCAAATTGGAGCAAAAAACAATTTAATTGTAAATGTGACTCAGCTGTGTAGTAAGTGTAGATAGAATTGTATTCAGGCATCTCTTATATTCTGACTCAACTCCAGTAACCAAAAGTCTGTATAAAAGACGAGGATATTGGTTCAAATATTGAGTATAGGAGCGTGGATGATATTTTGGGTTAGAATCAAGTCTTATGATCAGATGTTGTAGTCAGGTTAGGAAAATTCGCGAACGGCAACCCCTAGTGGAACTTTCGAGAATGACAGAAAATATTAAATTAAGACAAGGAGAAGTCATGGAAGATCTTAGTAGGATCTAGATGGGCATAGAACAGGTAGATCAGCGTGAACAACACGAGACAGAACAAGTAGAAATACCGAATGAGACCGAAAATATAACACAATGTTCAACATGGTCCAACGAATGCACATGAGGACAGAGTTATTAATGAATCAGACGCTGAGTCTCTAGATATTGATTTACAGTATACTGAACCAAACGTAATCATACTGAATGAGTCAGGCTTGCAATTGCATGAAAGAACGAGTGTTAGTGCTCCTACACTATGTTCGGAAGTGAAGGAAACAGTTCACAAGAAACGAGATAAGGAACGGTTGCATCAGATGGTAACTGGCAAAAATGGTGTAGATGGAAATGCCAACAAATTTGGAATGGTGCAGCGTTTGTTACAGCAATCTCAGGAATCATAAAAGCGCATAGAGGGGCGCATAACACATCAAACAACACAGTTTCAAGAATCAGAAAAGCGTATAGAAGGCCGCGTACACAAGAGCAAAAAGAAAAGGGCGCATAAAACTGAGGCTGAAAGAAACTCACGAGGAAACACAAAAAACGTGTGATAATATTCAAAGGACAATTACATCAAATGCGAAATGAAGCAAATCACTCTCCAAACGCTCGTTACAGGGCACAAACAACTGGGAACAGGCATTGACACTGTCAAAACATGCGATTACGTTGAATAAGATAGGCATCGAAGTGTCAAAAAGGTTAAACAAGAGGTCGAAGCTTTTGTCATCAAAGCGACGACGAAGGCGAAACATGTTATTGATGAGATGACGTCTTAGAAATGAACGACAAAAGAAGCATTAAAAAAATTCGATGCTTGTATTTTAAAAATACAAGAGAAAACGTTATGCACGCATATTGCGCAGTCAGACCTGCAAGTGATTCTACGGCACAAATGCCACAGAAAGAACAAAGTTACACACATTTACGTAGATTTGACGCAAACCAAGGAGAGAATTCCACTCTTCAAAACCCAGGAGATACACCACAGAGAGAAGTGAGAGGTTTTGATGATAACCACTTTCTTACAGAACGGAAATTCACTAAATGCACTACAAGGAAGATGCAAATATTCTCCACCCCCACACATTTACTGACCAATTTAAAGTAGGAATACTAACACATTGGCCATTGAAACATAAGTTAGATTTAATTTGCGCACATATGGAGGGAAGTGTTGCTGAAACTATACAGAAGATAGAAGAAACTTGCGATTCGTATGATTTATTTAGAGCCGCCTTTATAGCAAGAAACCGATCTCCTGAGATTCAGATGAGACATAATATGGATTATTACAAATTGTCTCATTCGAAAATTCGCGTGAGAAAACAGCAATAAGATTCTTTGAGAAAATGGCTAAAAAGAACCAATACTTAGATAACCCTTATAGCGATGGAGAATTGATTCAAATACGCAAAACGAAACTGCCAATGTAGTATCAACAAACTTGGACAGGACGTAGCGGCGATAATGTAGAAACTTGCAAAGGTGTTTTGAGAGGAGTAGAATTCATGCATGAAAACAACGCTGAAAGACGTCGCGATTCAGGACAGAGTAATTCTGAAAGAACAAGTAATAGTAACAAGAATAAGAATAATGTTAACGGTTGTAGGCCAGTATTGGGATTGAATTTTGGACGAAATGGGAATAATTAAGGAAATGGGAGTAGTGGAAACACTAGACCACAGCTTAATGGATATGGTTTTAATATAGACGAAAACATGAATGGAAACTGGATAACCGACAGACTGACTTTAATCAGCGATCTCCAGGTCCATGGAGAGAAAGAAGATGGGGAAGTGGTGCAAGAACACAGCCACAGGCAAGTATGAAACACAGATGGAGGTTGAATTATGACCACCAAATCCTGGGAAGCGTGAGAATTGACTGACGTTTGGTATTGTAGGAGTTCAAGCAGATAACACACTTTCTACAAAAACGGATAACAAGGAGTCCGCAGCAATAAGGAGGTTAAGGTATGACGCACAAATGTCGGAACTGGAAACAGGAATGACAGAAAGATCATCATAGGTATCCACACAGAACTACAAATAGGGAGGATGTCACAACTGAAGTGTTGGGACGAGATGGGTTGGAGTGACATGGCAGAAAGGGGTAAGGCCAGAACAATACATTATTCCTTTTAACATAAATAAGGCTGGGACTGAGGGTAAGTGGTAGCACATCATTAACAGGGCTAGGCTGCGACCCAGCAAGAAAAATAAAAATGTATTCACCTTTAGCGAGACGGCGACTGGCTGAAGCACGTCCATATCTCACCACTGACTTCTAGTATCAGCCGCATGCAGTTGACGTCAGCAAGTGTATGCGTCTGAAGGTGACATTGTCACAACAAAAAAATGGTTCAAATGGCTCTGAGCACTATGGGACTTAACATCTATGGTCATCAGTCCCCTAGAACTTAGAACTACTTTAACCTAACTAACCTAAGGACAGCACACAACACCCAGTCATCATGAGGCAGAGAAAATCCCTGACCCCGCCGGGAATTTGTCACAAGATTGAAACCAGTTTTCAAAATAAAATCGACACCTTAAATACAGCTGGAAGAATTTCTTCATTTGTAATATAAATTTATACCAGCAGACATCCCACTTTCCTCCATTTCAACTATGGATGTATGAAGAAGAAGCCATACTTGGAGACACAGATGCGACACTGTCGGGAGATCTCCATTATATAAAGGCATTTTGAGAACTTCAGGCTCTCTCTCTCTCGCCCCATGGCATGCCACACAAGTGTGTGGAAATAAGTGAGGGACTTGAGATCTTTGCTTTCGGCAAAGTGATGATGATATGCTTCACGTATTGTGGTGACAGGTAGCAAAGCGGTAGTTAATTATTCCTGCAGGAATTTTTGTGGGCAAAGAAATTGTGCACGTCTTGCCAACTCATAGCGAGTGTCCAATAGCCATTATTTTGACTGTGGAAAGATTAACATTCTACGGAACGCAGGAAAGTTGAGACTGAGTGAATTCAGTCAAGGCCAGAGTAGGGAATTAGCATTTCAGATCCAGCATGGAGACAACGCCATTGCAGATGCTACTTGGTAAAGTACCATCGGGCATTAGGCCACAGTGAATATTCAGTCTAGATGTTGCTCACTCCAACTTGCGTACACTTTGACCATTGAATATCAAAGCTAGGATAATAACCTACCCTCGCATTGAGTACATGAGAGTTTTTCCATTGGTTCAAAATCTAAATTTATTATCCACCAACTCAGTGCATTAAGCAGCAAAGACAACATGGATTTAAAAGAGGTGATGAGGATTTTCAATAATCATTCTTTCCTGTGATAAAAAAGATTTATGAAAAAGACTTGAAATAAAAAGGAATTCTTTATGGTTAAGCTGTTAGCTGTTAATCCAAAAATCACTTTTGACAGTTATTTTTAGATCGGCTTTTCTTCACAGAGTTAATCACATCACAAAAGTCAGTATTCTGCATTGTGTGAAGCAGTGCAGTTGAATATCTGTTGTTGAATTGTCTCGACAGTTCTTCACGTGTATCAGTTATTATATAACGGGTGGCTATAATTATGCTTTCCCTATTTAACACATTGTAACATGGAAAATAATTACCATACGACGACCAAACTTGCTAGCATTAATATCAAGGACATGGGGAAGAGAAATAATGCTGTATCAGTTCAACTGAAACAATTTTAATGTATTGCTACGGTAAATCGTGCCATCACATACCGGTACCATTACTGCTACAAAAGGGACTCAAATATGCCGCCGATCAACGTCCAGATGAGGCTGGAAGTTGAGCACTGCATTCTACACAGCAGAACGAAGCATGACTGTAGGTATGTTGGTTACTTCTCTTGATATGCTGCGCTTGATGTCAGCACATGTAGTGAATGTTCCCCTGGTAAACCCTGCCCTTCAGATAGCCCCACAACCACAAACGATCGACTGACAATTCGATCATTCCAAATGTGTTTCTGAGAAGCAGGTGAAATTCACGAGCGATGTGGGGTGGGGCCCTATCTTCCATGAAATCTGGTGAGTTCAATGTGTCTCTCTCCTGTAGGGAGGGTACGACATGCTGGTGAAGCATATCACAGTAACGCTGGCCACTCACACTGCACGTCTTTGGTCCTTGAGAGGCAACCTGTTCAAAAAAGAATGGGCCAGTGACGAACGTAGCCGTGAAGCCACACCATACCGTGACACGTTCACCATACACAGGAACTTCATGCACAGTGACTGGAGGTGAAGATTCGCACACTCTGCAACTCTGTGTGTTCAGCTCGCCTGTTATAACGTTTTAAATACGGAAACTTTAATTACAACCACCTACGTAGAATAAACACGGCATTATGCCTACGTTTTGGAAATAATTCTTGATGTGGCATGATGTGATTCTTGTTATATTATAGCTTTACCTTGTAATATCTTGCATAAGTGCCTAAAATTTACGGGAGCCACCTTTTGCTGTGAGGTTACTAATTTAAACAGTTCTCATTTATTCTTCAGTCTCGTTGTCAGTTGATTTCTTAACTGTACAACGAGTTTCGAACGCTCTGGGTCATCTTCAGATCTCAGTAATTGCATCACCAAACAATCTTGTCTGTGTCAGAACCTCATTCGAGTCATCCGAGTCCAACGTGATCTGCACTGCACCACAACAGTTGGCTGCCTATAAATTCCTCCTCAAAAAGAGAGCAATGGATCGATCCGTCTGTTTAGCATATCACTGAACGAGCGATAATTAAAAAATATTACTCGTGATAGAAGATTTTGAAACGAGAATAGCCTCTCTCTAAACATGAAAATTGGACACAAATTTAAGAAGAAGAAAAGTAATACTCTGTCCCCCCGAAAAGAGTAAACTTTGCCCCAAGGAAGAGTAGTTTGAGAAATTGTTTGACAACGACGAAAAATTCTTTTGTGAACTAAGGATGTCTGCTGGTACGAAAAGCTGACGTGGAATTCAGGAGAAACTGCATCCAAGGCACGTAATAATGCTTAGTTAAAATATTAAGGTGAAACAGAACCTGTGGGAGAATAACATTAAATTATTTCCACTAATAGACTTTGATCATGTTAAAGATTCAACAAGAAACAACAGATACATAGTAGAATTCCTACATATTGCATCTACGGAATACTCAGCAAGAAGAAAAGCTGGCAAATGGTGAAGGTGATTCCAAGCAGGGCAAAATTTATACATTGAGATGTTGATTTACGAATCATTCACAGCTTTGTCATACAATTTCTTCACTTGTTCTGTATGAAAATTACGTTTTCTGATCATCTCCGGCCGGGGTGGCCGAGCGGTTCTAGGCGCTACAGTCTGGAACCGCGCGACCGCTACGGTCGCAAGTTCGAATCCTGCCTCGGACATGGTTGTGTGTGATGTCCCTAGGTTAGATTGGTTTAAGTAGTTCTAAGTTCTAGGGGACTGATGACCTTAGAAGTTAAGTCACATAGTAATTAGAGCCATTAGAACCATTTTTTTCTTATCATCCTGATTCGTCAAGGCAAACAATTGTCTTTGGAATAAATACGCGGACGACAAGTTCTCTTTGATCCTTTTAGCCATCGGTATTCATGGGAAGAGAAAGTTGTCTATTTTGAATTTAGATACAAAGTAAGATAATGTTAAGAAATACGTAAAGACAGAAGGTTTTGACTGTAGGCTCCTACTGATGGACTGAGCACAAAAGATTTTTTCTCTCTGCAGCTGTAGACACTATATAACCGACATTTCTTAATTGTCTAACTTTTCATATAAGTAAATATCAATAAAATACAATGATCTATAAAATATCAAGGTAGCTCCGAGGTAGGCAAAAACTTTCAGCCATTAACGTATCGCTCAAGCAGTGGTGAATATGTCTCGTGCAATACGGGTTTATCAGTGGCTGTGACTCATCGAACGGCTAAGTAACCCAATAACTTAGAGTTTCGATGGACGCCGCAATTCATTAGTTGGCGTGCGTCAGTGGAGTGACCTTTTAAATGTTCATGGCCACTGACATACCGCGCAGATTGCAAAACCGAAACGAGAATGCTGTATCAATAATTGTGGTGACGTTAAAATTTAAATACCAATCAACGCGCGCCTCTGATGGAGTGATTCTTGTTTGCCAGCTCCCCAGTTCCGGAGGGACGGCAAGCCAACACCGTGCATAAAAACCCGCAGACACAAGCGAATAAAAGAAAAACCTCGTACTGAAACAAAATATTTATTTATCATTTTTCGAACTGCATAGAGTCAGCAAATTTGCATCAGGCATACGTATGGAAGTGCATGCTGATGTAGAATGAAGGCACTACATGAAAAAATAACATTTCTTTCCAGCGGTTCAGAGACAAAATTTGTCCAATTAAAGAGTTTTTCATTATTTTTCTTATCTCCAAATTTACTAGCGTTTTCTCTGTGAATACTGCAGCTGGCTTGCATCTGCAAAATGTTAGGCATTGATTTATACGGAATTAAGCTCACATATTCAGGAAGTAAACGGGTACATTACAGCCAAAGTAACCTCATTCAGATGTCAATTCTTCCGTTATTATCAGTAAACGCTTTTCTGTCTAACATTAACTGATCTAGATTTAGTACTTTCCATGTGTTTTCTGTACCCTAACTTTAGTAATTAAGCGTTAAGAATTGAAAAAAAGTGTTACTCGGTTGGTAACTAGTGACGGTGACGTTTCGACACATTGCGTCATAGATAATATATACGGGCGAAAGCGTATTCTTCGCGCCTTTCTGTCGCAGATGTTACCAGGAAAACTTCCTTATGTCTGTATGTATAAACAGCCGTTATAATTATGTTTCAATTATTTGCTTGCAGAAATGAGACTTCCGGTCTGTTTCTATAGGCACTCCGATAAATGAAAACAATCTCTGTGCTCTGAGAAGTATAATAAGCAACACTGCTAATACATAGCGTCAAAACATTTGAATCAGATATACGTATGAACGTACATAGTGAGCTACAGTAAAACTGCTACACTGCAAATAACGTTCATTCCGGATTGAGTAATCTGCAGAGGCCTCTACGACCATTTGTAGTAGCTTGCCCAGTTTGCAATAGTCCGTACACATAAGGTGTTGACATTGTGGGAGTCCGGCTAAAACGACGTACCATTTTATTTTTAAGTCATTATTGCTTCATAAACCATGATGTTAAACAAAACTTGTATCACGACCGTGCCTCATTCGCCTGTAAGTTTCGCTAACATAGGTCAGACATTCTTGTAAAAAAATGCATATTATGTCATTTTAGGCCGACGTCAGGGTTAAATGACATAGCAGTAAAAAAATAGCAAGAAATTTAGATAAACAGTAGTGATCTGATATATTCAATATATTTTACTTAACAAATAAAAGACTATTCCTGTGGTGTCACCGCCCACCGCCAGACATCACACTTGCTAGGTGGTAGCCTTTAAATCGGCCGCTGTCCGTTAGTATACGTCGGACCCGCGTGTCGCCACTATCAGTGATTGCAGACCGAGTGCCGCCATACGGCAGGTCTGATCTAGAGAGCCTCCCTAGCACTCGCCTCAGTTGTATAGCCGACTTTGCTAGCGATGGTTCACTGTCTACATACGCTCTCATTTGCAGAGACGACAGTATAGCATAGCCTAACTACGTCATTTGCTACGACCTAGCAAGGCCCCATATTCAGTTACTACGAATGTATTCTGAACAGATAATATTGTGAATAATGTACCGTCAATAGCGACTTTCGTCATTAATGGATTAAACTTAAGTATCAAACTAATAAAGTCCGATTCTTGAGTTTCTCCCGGCGTATTTGATAAAATATCCACGGGTGTGCTGCCGGTCTATAGTGTCCAACGGGCACAATATTTCGGCGATCATACATGTCGCCATCATCAGGTGAACTGACGGACTGAGCTCCTGTGAACGTGCCGGCACGGAGATCCGTACGCTATGGCTGCTCAGAGGGAACTGGGTTCGGTCGCGGCGGCGGCAGATTTAAATACCCTCCGCCCGCGGCGCGCTCCCTCCGCCGTCCGCGCCCCGCGCCACGGTCACGCGGTGGAACAGATTGCGACGGCGTCTGAGATGACGTCGGTGTGATGGCTCTGTCCGCCGTTGTCCTCACAACTATACGTTTGCTGGATTTACTCTTGATTTTTCGAAAAAATGGGTACTCAGAGTGGCAGATTCAACGTGCTCTCCGCCCAACCACTGCAGCACAACCTGTTGAGATGGATGAAGTCGCGAGGGATGAGGTAGGCACTGCATTTATTCCATACATAGGCGCACTTTCGGGGAAAATCGCCCGCATTCTGAAAAAACACCGGGTCGGAACTGTGTTTTGTCCTCCGAATAAAACTCGTGCACTGGCGGGGAGCGCCAAAGATGACCTCGGTTTGAGGAAGGCCGGCGTGTACCAGATTCCGCGTCAATGTGGCAAGTCGTATATTGGTCAGACGATGCGTACCGTCGAGGATCGATGCCGTGAACACCAGAGGCACACTCGACTAATGTATCCGAGCAAGTCGGCGGTCGCTGAACATTGTTTGTCGGAAAATCACGCTATGGAGTATGACCGCACGAGGATTCTGGCACAGACGTCGAGATACTGGGACAGCGTTGTTAGAGAGGCCATCGAAATTTGCACCAATGACGACCTCATAAACCGTGACTGTGGCTATAATCTTAGCAAGGCTTGGGAACCAGCGATTGGGTAAATCGAGCAAACGTATAGTTGTGACGACCACGGCGGACAGAGTCATCACACCGACGTCATCTCAGACGCCGTCGCAATCTGTTCCACCGCGTGACCGTGGCGCGGGGCGCGGACGGCGGAGGGAGCGCGCCGCGGGCGGAGGGTATTTAAATCGGCCGCCGCCGCGACCGAACCCAGTTCCCTCTGAGCAGCCATAGCGTACGGATCTCCGTGCCGGCACGTTCACAGGAGCTCAGTCCGTCAGTTCACCTGATGATGGCGACATGTATGATCGCCGAAATATTGTACCCGTTGGACACTATAGACCGGCAGCACACCCGTGGATATTTTGATTAATAACGTCCGCTTTCTGAATTCTAATTCCTTGTCATGTTCCAGACCTCACGTCAGTATAGTTCTTCCCTCCTCCCGCCAGCCTGCGTGAACTAAGACGCGTGCATTTCGGCCTCCTCTCGTAACACGGCGTTGGCTCTTCTGCCAACACAACAGTTCCTTAAACAATTCAACGGTATCAGTTAAGATGTCTCGGGTCAGTCGCACAAAAAGCGAAGACTGAAAGTAGTATTATGAATGTTAATACATGAAAAAAATAAAATTACTTCCATATTCGAGAAAATACTTCTCATTAATCCTATCCATTTTTGTAGATATAACAAACAAAGTTTAATGTTCTGTGGCCCACTCCAGCACAATAAGTGTGTGCCCACATATTACACTACTGATACGTTAACCATTGTACCCCGCGTTTTACATGCAAGTACTGTTCCAAGCAATAAAAACTGTGACAATCTTCGGAAACATCACTGTTGTCGCCAAGAAGTTCTTTTCCGTACAATATTTCTGCACGTTGGCCCCTGACCCCTCCCCAGTCCCCTCTCTCCCCCTCATACAACATACCCTATTGGTGGAAATTTTGAATTTTGGAGGGAATTTAGAATTTTGGCGGGAATTTCTTTGTCCCAGGGCTACGCTGACATCCCACCCCACACACCACCCAGGAATGGGTGCGAAATTAAAATTGGCGGTGTCCTTTTCAGGACTCAAAACTTGGTGCTCCTGGAATTGATGGGAAATTAAAAAAGGGCAGTGCCGTTTTCGGGAGTCGAGCCCTGATTCTACTTTATGTAAAGCCCAAGTGCACCCTCCCCCCCCCCCCATAACACAGTTATACCACCAGAGGCGCTTGAAATTGGTAGTAGCCAATAGGAACGCAGCATCCGATCACAAATGGGATATAAAGCGGGCCCAGAAGCTCCGCAGCCTCAGTTGCAGTCAGTCACTCAGAATGACGCGCCAGACGAGATCGTCCAGCGCCGTCCAGTCACTGCAGCAACAGAATACGAAGAAGCCGCGAAAGACTAAGTACCCCTTCTTACTGTCTGTGTTTACTGCCATGTGAGGGTCTTTGTGCTTCCGTCATCGCTTGTAACGGTTTTTCTTCTTTGCTCATCAGTGGATGCGACGTCCTCCAGTCTGCAACAGCGACGTGTCCCAGCCCGTTGTGACCCGCGGCAGCGGCAGCATCCTCGTATCCTGTCGCGCACCTGGTCAGCTTGATGGAGCAAGACAATCAGTTGTTATTGTCGTTTGAAGACACCCAGCCGGCCCCTTACTCACGGAAGTTCACCGGGGGTCCTAACGAGCATGACGCAGGTCGGTACTAGCCTCCATCATACACGCCATCGCAGAATATTCCAGTGATACTGCATGGACAGAGTGAGGATGTGTAGTGGATGAGAAGCTACCGATTAACCCTGTGCACCACTACTCTTCTCTGAAGTGTATAATTTAACCGCTACTGGTTCGAAACGTTTAGAAGCAACAACAGACAGAGAGTGGCGTATTGTGGTGGTGGTTAGTGTTTAACGTCCCGTCGACAACGAGGTCATTAGAGACGGAGCGCAAACTCGGGTTAGGGAAAGATTGGGAAGGAAATCGGCCGTGCCCTTTCAAAGGAACCATCCCGGCATTTGCCTGAACCGATTTAGGGAAATCACGGAAAACCTAAATTAGGATGGCCGGAGACGGGATTGAACCGTCGTCCTCCCGAATGCGAGTCCAGTGTGCTAACCACTGCGCCACCTCGCTCGGTGGGCGTATTGTGATAGAGATCGAGAATGCACCTAAAAGTGTTGAAGTGTGGCTTATGGAGGTGGAATGGGATGAACTCTGTCGTGCAAAAGTGTATTTCATGTCGCAGTTGAGCGCCGAGTATGATCCGAGCTGTTCTCCTCCGCACATTTACTGTGCTACTCTAACTCTATCCTTTAGTTTAGCCTACAATGACTCTGCGCTCTGTGTGAAGTCAGGTGGCATATCCGTTTATCTACAGCACTCCACCGTAAAAATCTTTTATCTACACATGGTGGAATCTATTGTGTTGGAAAGACTGAACAGAAACATTCCTTGTGTTAACGCTGTGTATACAGACATTCCAGAGTATCTAACCACGAACAGTGTGCATGTAGACTACTTCGAAGAGTGGTTCAGCATTGTGCCGGCGTAAACTAATGTACTGCCAATAAGTTTGACAGAAATACATGCTGAATTCTGTGCTTACAAGAAGGTTTTATTTCCTATATTCTGTACTGTCGTTAAGATAAAGAAAGAATCAGTTGATGAAATGCATACTGTGTATGATTCAAATGTTCAAATGTGTGTGAATTCCTAAGGGACGAAACTGCTGCGGTCATCGGTCCCTAGACTTACACACTACTTAAACAAACTTAGGCTAAGAACAACACACACACCCATACCCGAGGGAGCTCTTAAACCTCCGGCGGGAGGGGTCGCGCAGTCCGCGAAATGGCGCCGAGACCGAGCGACCACTACTAGCGGCTGCGTATGGTTACTGAAAGTGAGTATATAAACAAGTACGTGTTTTTTATTTGTTACCTCTTATTATATTACAAATACTAAAGCTAATGCCCCAGTATTTTCACTGGAAACATGCAACAGTAGAGAATTATGTCATTTAACTAAATTCTCCGTAGAAACCCACTGGACGCCAGTACCTGAAATGGTCCGTATCATGGAAAGGGCATAGTGTTCATTATTTCCGATAAAAACCCATTTCACGTCAGAACCTCACGTAGTAGTTATCAAGGCGGTGTGGGTGAAGCATCAAGACTTTGTTGTAAGTGGCTGGAGATGTGACGGTGCGCAAGAAGACCGAAAGAAGAAGAATGGCGCTCTCCTTCCAGACAACATACGTGCAGTAATTGTAGGTCCATCCAACTGCGGCAATACAAATTTTCTCATGTCGCTGCTAACACATCCAGATGGAGTCAGCTTTGAGCATGTATGCGTATTTTCAAAAACTCTGTTTCAGCCCAAATACCAACTATTACAAGAGATTCTGCAGGGTGCAGATGGTGTGACATTCACAACATTCTGTGAGAGCAGTGATATCCGTCCACCGAAAAAAGCAAAGCGTAAAACAGTGTTCATATTTGACGATGTTGCTGTGCAAGACAATGATCAAATCAGGCGATATTTCTGCTTCGGTCGTCATATGGGTGTTGATGTATTTTATCTGAATCGGACATATTCCAGAATCCCAAAACAGCTGGTGAGGGATAATGCAACCTAATTATAGCGTCCATACGGGACAATCCGAATTTAAAACACAGTTGCCAGACTCATAGTGGGAACCGAAATGTCTTTCAATGATTTTGTAAAGATATGTGCAGATTGCTGGACACAGTATTTCTCGTTATTGATAAAACAAGAAAACTGAATGATGGCAGGTACAGACGGAACGTCCAGGAGTTCACACACACACACACACACACACACACACACACACACACACACACACACACACACACATATATATATATATATATATATATATATATATATATATATATATATATATATATATATATATATACAGGGTGGTCCATTGATAGTGACGAGGCCAAATATCTCACTAAATAAGCATCGAACGAAAAAACTACAAAGAACGAAACTGGTCTAGCTTGAAGGGGGAAACCAGATGGCACTATGGTTGGCCCGCTAGATGGCGCTTCAATAGGTCAAACGGATATCAACTTCATTTTTTTAAATAGGAACCCCCATTTTTATTACATATTCGTACAGTACGTAAAGAAATATCAATGTTTTAGTTGGACCACTTTTTTCGCTTTGTGATACATGGCGCTGTAATACTCACAAACGTATAAGTACGTGGTATCAGGTAACATTCTGCCAGTAAGGACGGTATTTGCTTCGTGATACATTACACGTCTTAAAATGGACCGTTCACCAATTGCGGAAAAGGTCTATATCGCGTTGATGTATGGCTGTTGTGATCAAAATGCTCAACGGGCGTGTGCTACGTATGCTGCTCGGTGTCCTGGACAACATCATCCAAGTTTCCGGATCGTTCGACGGATAGTTACGTTATTTAAGGAAACAGGAAGTGTTCAGCCACATGTGAAACGTCGACGACGACCTGCAACAAATGATGATGCCCAAGTAGGTGTTTTAGCTGCTGTCGCGGCTAATCCGCACATCAGTAGCAAAACAAACTGAGCGAGAATCGGGAATCTCAAAAACGTCGGTGTTGAGAATGCTACATCAGCATCGATTGCACCCGTACCATGTTTCTATGCACCAAGAACTGCATGGCGACGACTTTGAACGTCGTGTACAGTTCTGCCACTGGGCACAAGAGAAATTCGGGACGATGATAGATATTTTGCACGCGTTCTATTTAGCGACGAAGCGTCATTAAGCAACAGCGGTAACGTAAACCGGCATAATATGCACTATTTGGCAACGGAAAATCTACGATGGCTGCGACAAGTGGAACATCAGCGACCTTGGCGGGTTAATGTATGGTGCGGCATTATGGGAGGAAGGACAATTGCCCCCCATTTTATCGATAGCAATCTAAATGGTGCAATGTATGCTGATTTCCTACGTAATATTCTACCGATGTTACTACAAGATGTTTCACTCCATGACAGAATGGCGATGTACTTCCAACGTGAAGGATGTCCGGCACATAGCTCGCGTGCAGTTGAAGCGGTGTTGAATAGCACATTTCCTGAAAGGTGGACTGCTCGTCGAAGCACCATACCATGACCCGCACGTACGGACGTCCACGGATTTCTTTCGGTGGGGAAAGTTGAAGGATATTTGCTATCGTGATCCACCGACAACGCCTGACAACATGCGTCAGCGCATTGTCAATGCATGTGCGAACATTACGGAACGCGAACTACTCGCTTTTGAGAGGAATGTCGTTACACGTATTGCCAAATGCATTGAGGTTGACGAACATCATTTTGAGCATTTATCGCATTAATGTGGTATTTACAGGTAATCACGCTGAAACATTGATAAGTTCAGAAAGGTACATGTATCACATTGGAACAACCGAAATAAAATGTTCAAACGTACCTACGTTCTGCATTTTAATTTAGAAAATCTAACTGTTACCAACTGTTCGTCTAAAATTGTGAGCCATGTGTCTGTGACTATCACAGCGCCATCTCTCACAAAGCGAAAAAAGTGGTCCAACTAAAACGTTCATATTTCTTTACGTACTACACCAATATGTAATAAAAATGGGGGTTCCTATTTTTAAAAAACGCAGTTGATATCTGTTTGGCCTAAGGCAGCGCCATCTGGCATGGCATCCAGCGACATCTTGTTTCCCCCCACAAGCTAGGCAAGTTTCGTTCTTTGGAGTTTTTTCGTTTGGCGCTTATTTCGTGAGCTATTTGGCCCGGTCACGATTAATGGACCACCCTGTATATATATAAACATGTCCTCCTATCCCTACATGTCTGTACATAAAAAGTTCCGGTAGTAAACAACAGTTAATTATAAAAAACCAAATTCAAGGGATGGGAACTTAGTATATTTTTGAAAATACAAACTAGTCAGGTAAATGAAGAACAACAAAGAACCATCTATAAGGCTTAACTGAAATACCAATTACGTAAAGTACAGATAACTGTAGAATGTTTATACAGAGATACCCAGTCTAAAAACCTCTGATGAAGGAAACTTTGGTAGTACACATTTATATGAGATTTGAAGAAAAACATGTTTCGGAACTAGAGTCGAGGAAACATATCAAAGACAAAGAAATCAATAATTCGCGAGTAGTGGATTAAAGTTATTGAAAAAGTTTTTCTTACGGAATTGTAACTGTTCGTTGAGGATGAGGCAATTATTCATAGAAGTAAGCTTGAAATTATCCAGCTCTCGGGGAACGTCGAGCTCTTGATCTTTCTTTTCCCTATGTCACTTGGAAATACTTTTTAATTTGAGACAAGAAATTAACAGACGATCAGCAAAAGTGAAATTGTGTACTAGAGGGCCTCTTTTCCCAAAAAATGTTCCATATAACTGACACCTAAACATCTTCAGTTTGTCCTACGTAATAACCATAACTCGTATTACAAGTGTTTCTGCAAATTTCTGTACTGTGTGTAGGTGTAACTGTGGACTTCAGAGTGCAAATAAGATACTTCTGCCCGTTATTGTTAGTAGGAAGGCAACTATGGCCCCACATTTTTCAACTAGAAGAGGAAGAATTTTGTAAGAAATATGGCTAAAAGGTGGAAGGAGTATATAGAGGGTTTATACAAGGGCGATGTGCTTGAAGACAATATTATGGAAATGGAAGAAGATGTAGATGAAGACGAAATGGGAGATAAGATACTGCGTGAAGAGTTTGACAGAGCACTGAAAGACCTGACTCGAAACAAGGCCCCGGGAGTAGACAACATTCCATTAGAACTACTGACGGCCTTAGGAGAGCCAGTCATGACAAAACTCTACCATCTGGTGAGCAAGATGTATGAGACAGGCGAAATACCCTCAGACTTCAAGAATAATATAATAATTCCAATCCCAAAGAAAGCAGGTGTTGACAGATGTGAAAATTACCGAACTATCAGTTTAATAAGTCACAGTTGCAAAATACTAACGCGAATTCTTTACAGACGAATGGAAAAACTGGTAGAAGCGGACCTCGGGGAAGATCAGTTTGGATTCCGTAGAAATGTTGGAACACGTGAGGCAATACTAACCTTACGACTTATCTTAGAAGAAAGATTAAGAAAAGGCAAACCTCCGTTTCTAGCATTTGTAGACTTAGAGAAAGCTTTTGACAATGTTAACTGGAATACTCTCTTTCAAATTCTGAAGGTGGTGGGGGTAAAATACAGGGAGCGAAAGGCTATTTACAATTTGTACAGAAACCAGATGGCAGTTATAAGAGTCGAGGGGCATGAAAGGGAAGCAGTGGTTGGGAAAGGAGTGAGACAGGGATGTAGCCTCTCCGCGATGTTATTCAATCTGTATATTGAGCAAGCAGTAAAGGAAGCAAATGACTTGGAAGAGCAGTTGAACGGAATGGACAGTGTCTTGAAAGGAGGATATAAGATGAACATCAACAAAAGCAAAACGAGGATAATGGAATGTAGTCAAATTAAATCGGGTGATTCTGAGGGAATTAGATTAGGAAATGAGACACTTAAAGTAGTAAAGGAGTTTTGCTATTTAGGGAGTAAGATAACTAATGATGGTAGAAGTAGAGAGGATATAAAATGTAGACTGGCAATGCCAAGGAAAGCGTTTCTGAAGAAGAGAAATTTGTTAACATCGAGTACAGACTTGTCAGGAAGTCGTTTCTGAAAGTATTTGTATGGAGTGTAGCCATGTATGGAAGTGAAACATGGAGGATAAATAGTTTGGACAAGAAGAGAATAGAAGCTTTCGAAATGTGGTGCTATAGAAGAATGCTGAAGATTAGATGGGTAGATCACATAACTAATGAGGAGGTGTTGAATAGGATTGGGGAGAAGAGAAGTTTGTGGCACAACTTGACTAGAAGAAGGGATCGGTTGGTAGGACATGTTTTGAGGCATCAAGGGATCACAAATTTAGCATTGGAGGGCAGCGTGGAGGGTAAAAATCGTAGAGGGAGACCAAGAGATGAATACACTAAGCAGATTCAGAAGGATGTAGGTTGCAGTAGGTACTGGGAGATGAAGAAGCTTGCACAGGATAGAGTAGCATGGAGAGCTGCATCAAACCAGTCTCAGGACTGAAGACCACAACAACAACAACAATGGCTAAAAAATGGAATCGAAATATGTTATTTTTACTCGTTTCTCTCTGAAAGAGCACTGATGTCTAAAGTAGTCAATTCCACTTCACTTTTATACTTCGAATATGTTTTCAATTAACGAGGGATCATAACCGCTATTGACAGCAAAAGTTTTTATGATATTCATCTCAACATTAAGCTTGTCTGTTGACAAATGTGCAGAAACTGTACGATGAATGGCTAAGTGAAAAAATGCTTTTTGTTTTCTTTTTTTTTTTCGAAAGAGAATGCACTGATATAGTTGGCATAATCTGATCTGTATTAGTGGCTTTTGGAAACATACCGGAGGAAAATATTTCGTTCTCTATGACCATACTAAGTTATATAGCTGACTACCATTATTTTATAGTTACAAGTGACGCTGATTTTTTCATGAAGGCTCTTCAAAATTCCGAACAAATCCTCAATACCTTCCCGGGAGCCTTGGTATAGGATCTAACTGTCGTCTACTTACCGAGAATACGATAAAATACTCAGATCGTAAGCTAAAAATTTTTTGAAGAATTTTTCTTTAAGCGAATTAATGAAAGTATCAGTCACGATGTCTGTAAGTGGATGCCTACTGCCACGCTGTCAGCCTGATGGTATCGTTTGCCACTGAAAACAAAATAACTGTATTTTACTGCTGTTCTTACCAGTCGACTTAGATCAGTGATTTGCTCATCGGAAATATATGTTTTAAAAGTATACAGGTTTTTTGAGCAATGTTAATACATTTTTGATTAGGTACATCAGTATATAGTTTCGTAATATCTAGTGAAAACAATGTCATATACTGATCACACAGCTAATCTCTGACTTTACTTAATAGGTTTTCACAATTGACGACAGAATAATTATTTCAAAAAACTAGGGCTTATGATTTTATCGTGAACAAACCTTGCTAAGTCATGCTATATACTGTCCACAATCAGTTGTATGGGACAGTGATTTTTATGTACCTTAAACTGGGAACTGAACTTCGGGGCCTGTGGATTCATATTTAAAAGCTGTTTGTTATGATAACATTCAAGAAAATTCGTAGCGCTGTTATTGGCAAGTCAAAGTTCTTTTTATATCGTGGTGGTCAGATTCCCATCTAGCTTCGAAACATTGTTCTATTCAAAAAATTTTAATGTTTTACGCAGTAGCAACGGTTGCACCATTACCTTTGTCAGACAGAGTTGTGGGGGCATTGCTATCTTTTTAATTCTTGATTATTAACTTGTGCACTTCTGCCCTAAATTTTGACTATTCTCCGTTGAAAATTATATACGGTTGCTCAAAGACAGCCATGTTCAAAGCATTAAGATGTCTACCGGTCCAGATATCTAAGGCTGTATCAAAATATAAAGACATAAGAAGGAAATCATTAAACACAGGTATCGCTGTTAATTTTAATAAGTATTGCGAAGAAAATGAACTTCTGCCACATTATGTTAAATCCTATCTCCATATCAGGCAATGTATGAAGGATCAAAAAAATGATCAGTTCCTAGTTAAAAAAATTATTTCCGATAAAATTAATGCATTGTGCAAGACAGAGGACAGGTTACATGGAAAGGCCTTATGTTTCGTATCCTGAGCTCTCTAAAATTTTTCACATATATTTTCATTTTCACACTGATGCATTTTGGAATTTTAATAATAGCGGGATAGACAACTATAAGAATTACATTGCTAAGAGATATGAAAAGAAACTGATAAACTTAGGAACGTTATACCTGTGAAAAAGTCCGTTGTTAGTAGTTTTTAAAGGTCTGAGCTTAGATTTTTGACAGAATTCTGGAAAGACAAATATATTTTACACCAAACGAAACCACCTTTTTGCAAAAAGGGCTTAAATAAAATGTAATGCCTAACCTGTCAGAAAAAAATATTGTAGATTGTGCTGTCATAGCGTCAAAATGGACGCTTCTCGACAAACGACGGTAGTTCATCATGTGGGAATCCTTTTGCGAAACATGCAGTTAAAAAGTCCTGTCAATATGACTGATAAATAATTGTTGAAATATGTTATTGTCGATTTCAAAGAAATCAACGCCTTTATAAAAAATCTAACAGCGGTATTGCTGTAGTCGTTGCTACCCAGAACGAGTATGTTTCTAAAATATTACAATTTTTTGAAGAGAAAAATGCTTCGGAGCTAGATGAGAATTCGACCTCCATGATACACAAAGAAATTACACTACTGGTCATTAAAATAGCTACACCATGAAGATGACGTGCTACAGACGCGAAATTTAACCGACAGGAAGAATATGCTGTGATATGCAAATGATTAGCTTTTCAGAGCATTCACACAAGGTTGGCGCTGGTGGCGACACCTACAACGTGCTGACATGAGGAAAGTTTCCAACCGATTTCTCATACACATACAGCAGCTGAACGGCGTTGCCTGGTGAAACGTTGTTGTGATGCCTCGTGTAAGGAGGAGAAATGCGTACCATCACGTTTCAGACTTTGATAAAGGTCTGATTGTAGCCTATCGCGATTGCGGTTTATCCTATCGCGACATTCCTGCTCCCGTTGGTCGAGATCCAATGACTGTTAGCAGAATATGGAATCGGTGGGTTCAGGGGGGTAATATGGAACGCCGTGCTGGATCCCAACGCCCTTTTATCACGAGCAGTCGAGATGACAGGCATATTATCCGCATGGCTGTAACGGATCGTGCAGCCACGTCTCGATCCCTGAGTCAACAGATGGGGACGTTTGCAAGACAACAACCATCTGCACGAACACTTCGACGACGTTTGCAGCAGCATGGACTATCAGCTCGGTGACCATGGCTGCGGTTACCCTTGACGCTGCATCATAGAGATTAGCGCCTGCGATGGTGTACTCAACTGCGAACCTGGGTGCACGAATGACGAAACGTCATTTGTTCGGATGAATCCAGGTTCTGTTTACAGTATCATGATGGTCGAAACCGTGTGTGGAGACATCGCGGTGAACGCGCATTGTAAGCGTGAATGTAACGCCATACTGGCGTATCACCCGGCGTGACGGTATGGGTTTGCCATTGGTTACACTTCTCGGTCACCTCTTGTTCGCATTGACGGCACTCTGAACAATGAACGTTACATTTTAGATGTGTTACCCGTGGCTCTACCCTTCATTCGATCCCTGCGATACCCTACATTTCAGCAAGATAATGCATGACCGCTTGTTGCAGGTCCTGTACGGGCCTTTCTGGATACAGAAAATGTTCGACTGCTGCCCTGGCCAGTACATTCTCCAGATCTCTCACCAATTGAAAATGTCTGGTCAATGGTGGCCGAGCAACTGGCTCGTCACAATACGCCAGTGACTACTATTGATGAACTGTGGTATCGTGTTGAAGCTGCATTGACAGCTGTACCTGTGCACGCCATCCAAGCTCTGTTTGACTCAATGCCCAGGCGAATCAAGGCCGTTATTACGACCAGAGGGGGTTGTTCAGGATACTGATTTCTCAGGATCTATGCACCCAAATTGCGTGAAAATGTAATCATATGTCAGTTCTAGAATAATATATTTATCCAATGAATACCCGTTTATCATCTGCATTTCTTCCTGGTGTAGCAATTTTAATGGCCAGTAGTGTACATTTTCTATTAACAGCGCTACGCATTTGCTTACCATAGGAAACAGCTTTCGCAGTTTAAGCTACATAAGATTTACTATCCAATGCGTCCGATTGTGAACAGTATAGGCAGTGCATATCATCAGTTCGAAAGGTTTCTACACGATAAAAATAATAATCCTTTGTTTTTCGAAATAATTTTTCTGTCGTCAGTAGTGGAAACTAGTAAGTAAAATAAAAGATCAGCATTGTTATCAGGATAGTAAACTGTTTTCACTAGATATTACGAACCTATATAATAATGCACCTATTCAAAGATCTATTGACATCGCTGAAAAAACCCGTGAACTTCTAAAAAAGATATTTTTTATGAGCAACTCATTGACCTGATTCGTTTCCTAGGAACAGTAGTAACATACAAATATTGTGTTTTCTGTGGCAAACTATACCATCCTAATAGTGTGGCATTGGGTAATCCACTTGCAGACATCTCGGCTAATATTTTTATCAATTCCCTTGAAGAAAAGTTCTTCAATAACTTTGCAGCTATTTATCTGGGTGTCATATTGTCGGTACGTAGACGTCATTCTGATCACATACAATGGCTCCCGGGTAGGTATTGGGCATTTATTCGTAATTTTTAAGTGTTCATGAAAAAATCTGCATCACTTGTGAATTATAAAATAATGTTCGTCAACTACATTACCTGGACCTTAGTATTGTATTGCCATCGACGATGACAACTTTCCTTCAGTATTTTTCGAAAAGCCTCTGATACAAATCAGGTTACGCCCATTAGTTCAGTGCATCCTCTTCAAGAAAAAAAAAATTAAAAAAAATAATTTTCGATTCAATCATTCTTTGTGCAGTTCCTGTACATTTTTCATCAGATAAGCTTAATGCTGAGATAAATTTCATAAAAAGTACTGCAGTTAATAACGGTTATGATTCCAATCACTTGAAAACATCTTCAAAGCATAAAACTGACGTTGAAGACGCTTCACTGCTCTTTCTGATTGCAAAGTGTATGAAGAAGATTTTGCGACTTAATTTTTAGGCCCTATTTTTTACAGAATTCGTCGTCCTCTAGTTAGGAAATATGGGAGCAAAGTTGCTTATTGAACTAAAAATAACTGGCAGAAGAATCTTACTCACTCTCTGTAGCCCACAGTTGGTCCTATATGTAGTTCACAGGTTAATAAAATCACTGGTGATACGTGTCATTATTACGTAGGAAGAAGTGAAAGAACTTTCAGTGTCAGGTATGAGGAACATTTATTGGGAAAAGAGGTACTATAGTAGACAATTTCACTTTTTGCTAATCGTCTGTTAATTTCTGATCACAAACTAGAAAGTGTTTCTATTTTACATAGGGAAAAGAATGGTCACGAGTTCGGCGTATTCGGAGAGCTGGAGATTTTCAAGCACGTCTCCAAGACTGACTGCCTCATCCTCAACGAACAGTTACAATTTAATAACAAAATTTTGTGCAATGACTTTATTCTACTACTCGTGGATTTTTATTTATTTCTTTGTACTATGTTTCCAGTCTCTAGTTCCGAAACATATTTTTCTTCAAAATTTATATAAATATGTACTACTAAAGTTCCCTTCATGCAGATGTTTTTAGACAGGGTAGCTGTTGGTGTACATATTGTATAATTCTCTGTACTTTATGTGATCAGCATTTCAGTTAAGCCTTATAGATGGCTTTTAGCTGTACTTCATTTACCTGACCAATTTGTATTTTCCAATATACATTAATATCTCATCCTTCTGAATTTTATTTTTTATTGTTAGTTGTTGTTTAATTCGATTACTTCTGTTATAATGTCTCAGGTCGGCATATGTCACTGCCCGTAACCGATAGGTAGCTCAACTTGTGTCTTGTTTTCGTAACAGCAATGTAAGCCACTGAGCCGCTAAGTCTGATGTTCATTGCAAGGTGTGCATACCAAAGGGTAGAATGTTTTTAATTTTTTACTTGAGCGTGTCTGCTCTAAGCTTTGTCTGTTGCTTTCTCGAAATGTAAGTTTACCTAAGTAGTCTTTCTATGTGATGATATTTTTCATATTGGTTAATTTTTCTGTAACACTTATTTTTCTATGTATTTTTATAGGGCTTTTAATTTTCATTCTGGTGAAGACATCCTTAGAGGTGTCAAAACGTAGGTAAATATATTAAATAATTATTTGAACCGGTTGGCTGTGTTTTTTTTCCCTTTGAAAGGATCATAGCACTATTTTTCTGTGAGGAATAATTGCTTGTTGAAAACTGATGAGGCTGTATCTTTCTAGTGCGCATAACTTTCTGTGTTAAGTAACAATCCTTCAGGTGGGGTGTTAAGAAATTTAAACTTATTCGCTACGGATTCTTCCGAGTTGTGTGTCAGGTGTTGACGAAATACTGATTTATTTCAATGCATATCTGAGGTATGTTCCTTATGACAAATAGTGGAATTTATATCTCTCTGGCCAATGCACTATTCTTCGCAATGACCGCAATAATATTTTATAAACACCAGAATTTAGATAATATAGCATTTATCAATTGTATCTTTCAGCCTGTTCGAAGTTATTAGCAGTAAAAGCTACTGACAAATCGGCGTCCTTGAAAATTTATTAATTTTGTCAGAGTTTAAGTCTTTTTACGTCATTTTGGTATATTTTATATTAGGATCTTCATGAATGTTTTTAGATACTGAATTTAATAAGCAAACGATCAACTTCATTGGGGCTAGAAACGTTAACTTTAGGAATCTGCTTTAAAATGTTTGGATTCTGGATTGCATCTGGTTCCAGAAGTAATTTAAATATACTATGTATCATTGATTTGAGAAAGGCTTTTTTGTATTTTAGAAGATTGACATGAATCTGAGTCAGTAATTACATCAGTGGCAAGGGCTTCCTGTAAATGGTAAAATTATGTTTACCTCTGCGATCTGAAATATTTACATCTAAAATGTTAATGCTATTGTTGTTTTCATGTTCTATTCTGAAACCAGGATTGGGATGAACATTGTATAAAATGTTAGTGCATGAATCAACTTAATCTCTAGAAATTTTGCATAGTGACAATGTGTCATTAATGTTTTTGTTATATTTTAAAATTTTAATCGTGATCTGCAGATTGTTTTTGAAAAATGGTAAATCTACAGTGTTAACCAATATGTCAACTATAGTGCCCGCTAGTCAACTGCCCATTACCAAACCGTCTTTTTGGAAATAGATTTTGCCACTGAATGGGAAGTAGTAGAAAGTATGAGTGTTTTCAAGTAACTCAGTGATCACTGTTATTTCTTCTATACTCATAACCATATTTTTAAGTAAATTAATTTTGATAATGGCTATTGTTTCAGTGCCTGTTATGTTGTACAGGTTTCTAATCACTAACGAGGCAAATCTTGCATTTTCAGGAATTTCAGTGATGTACATAGACTGTGATTGTTAATAGCTGTTCTTTATGCTATGATTCGTTTCAAAAACGGAAAAATTTGCAAAAGATCATACTGGTTTTTGTTTAGCGTGTGGTGGAAAATTCACATTATTATCAGTGGGAAAATAGGCATATTACATTTATGTACCTTTCATTGGGATCTTAATTTAGGCAAGTGAGGATTCATTATTTTTCAATGAAGGTTGTCCTTTCCGTAAAAGACGGAAATTATTATGGTAAATCAATCTTGTCGTCGTATTGTGAAATTTCGGAGTTTGATCTTTGTTAATTTCAAAAATCTCATTTTCACTTAAAACATTAGTTTTTGAGATACAATCACTTAATGAAGAAAGATCAAAGTATTATTTTTATTTGCCTTTGTTACAATCGCTTTGTAAGCTTTTCGTTAACGTTTGGAACTATTTATGATTAATTAATTCTTTTGTTTTACTTTTTTGGTAATTATGTCATTAGTTTCTAGGACATTTTTGTAAGTATTTGATTTGCTCAAAAGGGAACGTTTCGCTGTGGTGTTATTGTCAGCTATTAAGCATCTAACGCTAACATCGTTAAGGGTAGGCGTTAAATTATATTTCAGCCCTTTGTTTATAAGGACAGCTCCAGCAGGAGTAAAGTGAAAAACTTTGAAATGGGGAACCGTTGGATAGAATGCTCATTATAGAAAGACTGCTGTGCAATTTTGTCTTGCTGGCTGATAAGAATACCTATTTTCTTCTGGTGCTTATTCATAACTGTTTCACGTAAGAAATTAATTTTCTCATCAGTAGAATTGAGTAGTATAGAGATGATCAAAGACTCTGCTTACTTAAAAGTAAATACAACTAATATATTTTGCTTAAAGGCAATCCTAATTTCTGACTTTATCCGTAGAATGTTGCTCTTCTGTTGAAAAACGGAATATAACGTAAGACTTTAATTTGGCGCCAACTTAAGCATATTTGGGATTAATATGTTTAGCTAAGTAATGGTTGTTAAAATTTATTTTAGTGTTCAGTATTACTATTTTAAATCTACTTAAATTTCCTGAAATCTTCGAACACCTGGGTAGGTAAGGGATCAGTAATTTTTAGAGCATTTCTCGTGGAGAAATTATCTAATTTATTTCCTCCTTGAATCGCAACAGTGTGACAATAATCTTACAACTCGTAGTAACAAGTTTCCCAAAATGATCTATATGGACTTAATCTCTGGCAAAACTACCAAATTGCCCTTTTTGACAATAGCCTTTAGTACGAAGACCCTTCCGCAATTGACCCATCTACACTCTAAAGGCTTTGAGATCCTACCACTACTTTGAAAAATGAGCACAATACGCTGCCTTTCTCCATCCTCCTCCCATCCCCCCCCCCCCCCAACCCCTCGCCCCGTCGTCCCCAACAGAACAACAGTTTAATGTCCAAAATGAAAAAAAAACACCTTCGTAAACACGTAATTACAGTTTCCATGAAAACATAATACAGTATTTTTCTCTGCACCTCCATTTATTAGATGCCAGGGTACTGTCTGAAAAGCTGGAAACGTTTATTCACTTATTACAGCTGTTATAAACCATGAAACATCTGAGAAAGTTATGGACTCTCCATAGAACTTGTTATTTCGGAAATGCATTTACAGTTTCCGTATATCTGACTGGACTTCCTTCATTTTCTACTCTACATTAGGATTTTAACATGGTACTTTGACATTTAATCTGCTATTGTATTTGTATAATATCGTGTTAGTAAGATGTGTGCTTTTTATAGCTGCCCATTGATTTCGATATGAAATTTTTCTTTAAATTTTCATCCAGCTTCTCTATTAATTTTGGTTTCTTTTGGAATAGATTTCTTTGATGATACCACTATGTAGCCTTGTGTAGCTACAACGACTGTTCTGATCACACATTTGATTGTGATGTTATTGCATCTTATAACTCTTTATGCACATCCTTAGAGGAGGGTCACCACGCCTTATAAATGACGTGGTGTCCATATTGGAAGAAACCAGTAACACCGTCTCTCTTAGATGTGGGCCGTAATGTTGGTCTGCCAAAATTATACAGGGCGATTCCGTGGCGAAGTTAGAAACAATCTTGGATGATGGAGAAGCGTAATTATATCAATTTGAGGTAAAGGACCCTAGTCTGGAAACGACTAAGTCGAAAGTTAGCACTTGCTCATATTCGCTACTGGGACGCACTTCTATTCTTACCGAAC
Organism: Schistocerca nitens; assembly: GCF_023898315.1. Classification (NCBI taxonomy): domain Eukaryota; kingdom Metazoa; phylum Arthropoda; class Insecta; order Orthoptera; family Acrididae; genus Schistocerca; species Schistocerca nitens. The sequence goes on from NC_064615.1 coordinate 708,978,759, forward strand.
AAGTGCCCATACTTCTTAAGGTATGCATTTTAGAGCCCGTATTTATTGAACACTGTTTTTCTTGTTTTGGTCCACGCGACGTTCTCCAAAAGTATGAAAAGCAAAGTGCTTGCAGTAGAAGAGATGTGTTTCACGGTATCAGAGATATACAACTGCTCACACCTCTTTAGGTATGCATTTTGGAGTCCATGTGTACCACTCATTTATCTTTATTTCGGTCCATATTACTACCTATGAAAGTTGCCTACCCTACAATGTTAGCAACAACATTTCCGGTTCTTGTACTCAACTGTTAGAGGTACCACATTACTTGCGCTTATAACATTCGACTCTGTCGTTTCGGGACAAGCATCCTTTACCTCAAATTGATAAGTTTGCCCTTCTCCATCATCCCTGAAATCTTGTAACACCATAGAGTCAGCAAGCGTCTCTTTACGGTGCCCTTATGCGGAGTCGTTGTACAGCTTGGAAGAAAGAAACTGCTTCTCGTAGACTTTATCTTTATTTGGGTATTTGCTGCTTGTTGCGAGAAAGTAACAAAATTTTACTCGCGAGCTATATATGACGTTTTATCAGAATTTACTTCAAAGACGACATACATTTTTACGTCAGGTGGAGAATTTAAAAATTACCTCTGAGCGGTTTTTGCGAACGGGAACGAAAACATTTTGTGTCCGCACTCTCTTCGATAGGGCGAGAGCCTTATGTATATATTCATGGCAGAACCCGAGAAAATGCCGGGGACCCGCTGTGATAAAGGGTAAGGGAGTGAGAGGGAAGGGGGGAGGGGGGTAAGTGGGGGAGGGGGTCCGTGAGAGGTCACCTGGGGCTGACAGCGGTGCCACCGCTCTCAGATTATTTTACTGCAGCCGTATCTGGCGACGTGTAGTAGCCGTATACTTCACCTTCGCGTATTCGTCTCGTCACCAGTGCGCCAAATGTTTTTTCATGTCTTCCCTCGTCCTGTTCATAAATTTAATCTGTTGTGTTCATAAACTCCTCTTGTATCAACGCAAAATGTGACCGAAAGGGAACACCCTATCACCAAAAGTAGTTGCTGTTATTATGTGGGATGCCTGAACGCATCAGAGACACGGCCTCATCACAGGGCCAAATAGATCTATGTAAACCATGGCCAAAGTTATGGCAACACAAATTAGCAACAATTTACAATAATTTACTGAAAAGGAATTACACATTACTTATCTTGAGTAAAAAAAAAAAAAGATTCTTGTCAATGCAGTTCAATATTCATTAGCACTTATGTGTCCTCTTATGTCTTTTGCTACGGTTTTGAGGTCGCGCCTATTAAGCAGCGTGACCTTGCTACAGCGGTGGTTGTCTGTAGTAAAGTATAACCTCGGACTCGGCAGTAAAAACAATAATATTAACCATATGAACACTATTTTAGAACGAAATCTCTTACTTACATTATATTGTACCTGTCTGAATATGGATTGGACTATCGTACTTCTTCTGGAGCTTGTAGTGGGAAAACTAGGTCATCATTCTACCAACAAACGAAGTATATACTTCATTCGTCTATCATCTGTAATTATCGTTGTTATACTTAGTTTTTGCCTCTAAAACTCAGTATGGCAGTCTCCAGTCGGTCGTTAACCAATACTAAGTCATTTTGAGGGTTTTCTTCCAGAAAATCAATTATTCCATTTGATAATGCCAGTCGCTATGTCATGAAGGGACGGATTTAGAAAGTAACTGTGTGCACTCAACTTAGGATAGATAATGAATTTATAATTCCTGAAACGTAATTACTATATTGTGTACCAGAATGAAACAAAAAAATTTTTAATGTCTTCCTTTTAAACATTAATGTACGAAATACACCAAAGAAAAATGAATTTAGCACTTATCGTTACACTACTTCAATCTTAAGATTCTTAGAAAATGAATTTTCAAAAATGAATTTCACCAACTATGCTAACAACGTGATCCATCAGAGGTGTGTGTCTCCACCTTCTCATTTTAACAAACCACACATACAAGGCATTCACTATTGTTATTTTTCCACACAATAAACAGTATTTCTAAGATAAAACCCGAGTGAAGCAATGACAAGTATTTCTTTAAATTAACTGTCAATATATCGACACAAAATCAATTTTCAATATAATTTACGTTACCACAGTCTGGCGTTCCTGCACGTGAATAATGAAATAAATCATTTGTAGCTTGGATTGGCAGAAGCAATGAAGCTGAGAATGTGGTGCAAAGATACATCGGCAGATTATTCACGTCTCTTATTAATTGGATATACCAGACTTCATAACGTCTAGCTTTGAGGAACATTCTTGAAGTATTCAAAATATCCACGGGTGTACTGCCGGTCTACAGTGTCCAACGGGCACAATATTTCGGCGATCATACATGTCGCCATCATCAGGTGAACTGACGGACTGAGCTCCTGTGAACGTGCCGGCACGGAGATCCGTACACTATGGCTGCTCAGGTGGAACTGGGTTCGGTCGCGGCGGCGGCGGATTTAAATACCCTCCGCCCGCGGCGCGCTCACTCCGCCGTCCGCGCCCCGCGCCACGGTCGCGCGGTGGAACAGATTGCGACGGCGTCTGAGATGACGTCGGTGTGATGGCTCCGTCCGCCGTGGTCGTCACAACTATACATTTGCTCGATTTACTCTTGATTAACCCAATCGCTGGTTCCCAAGCCTTGCTAAGATTATAGCCACAGTCACGATTTATGAGGTCGTCATTGGTGCGAATTTCGATGGCCTCTCTAACAACGCTGTCCCAGTATCTCGACGTCTGTACCAGAATCCTCGTGCGTTCATACTCCATAGCGTGATTTTCCGACAAACAATGTTCAGCGACCGCCGACTTGCTCGGATACATCAGTCGAGTGTGCCTCTGGTGTTCACGGCATCGATCCTCGACGGTACGCATCGTCTGACCAATATACGACTTGCCACATTGACACGGAATCTGGTACACGCCGGCCTTCCTCAAACCGAGGTCATCTTTGGCGCTCCCCACCAGTGCACGAGTTTTATTCGGAGGACAAAACACCGTTCCGACCCGGTGTTTCTTCAAAATGCGGGCGATCTTTCCCGAGAGTGCGCCTGTATATGGGATAAACGCAGTGCCTACCTCCTCCCTCGTGATTTCATCCATATCCACAGGTTGTGCTGTAGTGGTTGGGCGGAGAGCACGTTGAATCTGCCACTCTGAGTACCCATTTTTGCGAAATACAGTTCTCAGATGTTCCAATTCCTGGGGTAGACTCTCTGCGTCAGAGATAGTGCGCGCCCTATGTACTAGAGTTTTAAGTACCCCATTCCTCTGTGAAGGGTGGTGGCAGCTGTCTGCGTTAAACGCCTTGATAGCTTCACGTTGGGTGAGTCAGATATCATGGTGAGTTTTGACGTCGTTTCCTTGTTCACGAGGGTACCCCTGCGAGAGTCACTAGAATTGATTAGTCAGAAGTTTGACGAGAAGACCACTGAACTTTTTAGGCATGTCTTGACTTCCACGTATTTTGTTTTTAATGGAGAATACTACGAACAGACGGAGGGAGTCGCCATGGGTAGCCCACTCTCACCGGTGGTAGCGAATTTGTACATGGAGAACTTCGAGGAGGAAGCCCTGTCGTCATCCGAATGGAAACCTACTTGCTTTTTCCGTTACGTGGACGACACTTTCGTCATCTGGCCACATGGTATGGATAAACTCCTTGACTTCCTTACACATATAAACTCCATACACCCCAACATCAAATTCACTATGGAGACTGAAACGGAGGGTAAACTACGTTTCCTTGACGTCTTGGTCAAGAGAAGGCCTGACGGCACCCTAGGTCATGGGGTGTATCGGAAGACAACGCACACTGATCTGTATTTGCACGCAGACAGCTGCCAGCACCCTTCACAGAGGAATGGGGTACTTAAAACTCTAGTACATAGGGCGCGCACTATCTCTGACGCAGAGAGTCTACCCCAGGAATTGGAACATTGAGAACTGTATTTCGCAAAAATGGGTACTCAGAGTGGCAGATTCAACGTGCTCTCCGCCCAACCACTACAGCACAACCTGTGGATATGGATGAAATCACGAGGGAGGAGGTAGGCACTGCGTTTATCCCATATACAGGCGCACTCTCGGGAAAGATCGCCCGCATTTTGAAGAAACACCGGGTCGGAACGGTGTTTTGTCCTCCGAATAAAACTCGTGCACTGGTGGGGAGCGCCAAAGATGACCTCGGTTTGAGGAAGGCTGGCGTGTACCAGATTCCGTGTCAATGTGGCAAGTCGTATATTGGTCAGACGATGCGTACCGTCGAGGATCGATGCCGTGAACACCAGAGGCACACTCGACTGATGTATCCGAGCAAGTCGGCGGTCGCTGAACATTGTTTGTCGGAAAATCACGCTATGGAGTATGAACGCACGAGGATTCTGGTACAGACGTCGAGATACTGGGACAGCGTTGTTAGAGAGGCCATCGAAATTCGCACCAATGACGACCTCATAAATCGTGACTATGGCTATAATCTTAGCAAGGCTTGGGAACCAGCGATTGGGTTAATCAAGAGTAAATCGAGCAAATGTATAGTTGTGACGACCACGGCGGACGGAGCCATCACACCGACGTCATCTCAGACGCCGTCGCAATCTGTTCCACCGCGCGACCGTGGCGCGGGGCGCGGACGGCGGAGTGAGCGCGCCGCGGGCGGAGGGTATTTAAATCCGCCGCCGCCGCGACCGAACCCAGTTCCACCTGAGCAGCCATAGTGTACGGATCTCCGTGCCGGCACGTTCACAGGAGCTCAGTCCGTCAGTTCACCTGATGATGGCGACATGTATGATCGCCGAAATATTGTGCCCGTTGGACACTGTAGACCGGCAGTACACCCGTGGATATTTTGATTATCAAATACGCCGGGAGAAACTCAAGAATCACATTCTTGAAGTATGATAGTGTAATTCTTGATACTGCATATTTTAGGCTGGCAATCTCTTGCGGTCCAGGGATACCATTCGCGTGGGACGATTTATTAATGCAGAGGTGCTAATTATAGACTTATGTCAGCACAAATATTTAATGCTTCCCAGAGCGCACCTCAACATGACCTCACTCTACTGGTGCTAGCAGTCTTCTCTCCACAGTTCAGTCTGTCTGCGGCATGGCCGAGCGGTTCTAGGCGCTACAGTCTGGTACCGAGCGACCACTACGGTCGGAGGTTCGAATCCTGCCTCGGGCTTGGATGTGTGTGATGTTCTTAGGTTAGTTAGATTTAAGTAGTTCTAAGTTCTAGGGGACTGATGACCTTAGAAGTGAAGTCCCATAGTGCTCAGAGCCATTTTTTTGTCTGCGGTAACGGTCCGATTCTACCGATCTGCTTTGAACCACGACGTCCCGTGTCACTTCATGTGTTTACGTTGCGAAGGATGCGTGGAAGTAAACATAAGACTCACGCTGTACGTTGTTTTGAAGCCGAAGTCGCCATGTTAGAGGCCCCAAACATTAGCAGACTATTGTTCACATACGACTGCTTTTCGTTGGTAATTTATGTCATGTGCACGTGGCAGTTGTTTTAAATAGTAAATATTACACAGCTCACGATAAGAACATAGTTTTAGGAAGGTATTTTCAAACGTTTTTCTTGACTTAAATGCGTATTTCATCCAGTGATACAACGCTTTTGCTCTCATAAATGTAACTTTATTTATGTTTACACCTTTCAAATATCCCAGATCATAAGTATCTGATGTGGGGAGAATGCTTTCTTAATGCATTTAAATCCTGTTTTACTGTATTCGGATCAATACCGACGCGGTTAAAACCCAGCAAACAATACGTATTTGAATTACTGGTACTGATTCTTACCCGTTTCACTTTCAACTTTCAAATTATACGCACAATATATTTGATGTTCACGTTTTCAAAACGCTTATCTAATGATTCTTCGCTGGCCTATAGATGCGTGCTAGACGTTAATAAGGGATAATGTCATGGCTTGTGGATATCAACGAAGTGGTAGGCTCTTGAAATGTCGAAGGAACAGAACTGCGTATAGGTGCAACTCCATGCAGACCTGAGTCCTCGATTTATTAGTCATTGTCGTTGTTGTCTCCTCTCGTTTTGACATATTACATATGAACTGTCATCCAGTGTTCAACAAATCATAGCGAAAAAAGATAGTTTATACTTGAAAGTATCGTCCCGCAATTTGCAGTTGAATAAATGTCACCAGCAGGCAGTTCTGACGGTATTACTGAGGCATCCACAAAGGAATTGTTTCAGTGTACAGTCAAGAACATAAGTGTGAATAGTAAGAAAAAAACGATCAAGGCACTCGAAAATCTGTGGTCCCTCGGTGCTGTGGAAGAACGCTCAAGATCCATTTCCTACTTAGAGCTGGTTTCTTTCTCTTTTTATGTTTCATCTCATAATGTTACAGCTTCATGTTATTGATTTTCCGACAAGACTAGCCAGTCACACGAACACAGTAGACGAAGTTCGCAGTGTTACATTGTTTATTAATAAGGCAAAGGTCGATATAAAGTAGCACCTCATTGTGCATGCACATTTGGCTGGAAAAGGAGTTGTTCTCGCTATGTTGAGCAGTAACACTCATATGTTTTTGTTAGCGAGATTGTGGGTCAAGTTGTTTCTTAAGTGAAATAAAGGCATCACAAATATCGGAGAATGAAACTGAACATTCCATTTCTGTGTAGAGAAAAGTGATGGGGCATATTTCGATTCATTAAAAATATTACCGGCCATGGGTCTCGTTATGCGTGACCATTGTAAGTGCTTACGATTGAGACGTTTTGGGAATGTTCTACTTATAGAAAGGAATAGATTAATGAAGAGATTCCACGAAATGGCTTTCTATGATAAGCAAAACTCATCATTGTAAATTCTGTTCTGTGAAGAAGACGGAAGAAACGTCAAGTGAAGCTGCATGTCATGATTTTTCCTGTGTCTATAACGTGTGTATTATAGAGAAGGACGAATACAGGATGTTCAGGCACGTCAGCCAGCATTTTTGCCTTTTCATGGCATCACCAACAGACGTCTGATTATTCTCAAAAGCACATAAGACTACAGGGACAGCACATGTGGAGATCACAGGAAAACTTAGAGGAGAAACCGTATCTAACGTATAACATATACCGTCACTAAGAGGCTACCAATCATTGAATAATATTCATGACAGCAAACGGTTCAGTTCACTAAAAGAACTTAAATTTCAAAAGTTAAATCTGTTATATTCAGAGAAAAATTCTCCAAACCCTTTATCATGCGAACAATATTGACTGATTTTCGTCGCGAGCTACAACATGAGTTTTGGGTTTCCCAAAACTGAGCATTGTTCAGCGTGCGACAAATTTAGAGTTGACTGTTCTAGACTTGATTTATAGAAAAACAACGATGAAGATGCCACTCAGATACAAACTATGAGAAATCAGAATAATTTCTAAGGACTTTAAATGAAGAGGAAAGCAGACAAAATTACCGAGATTAAACGTCCTGAACTATGAGGTTCAGAACATCTTTGACTGAGAAGCAGTGTGACTTGCCAGAAGAATCACTCGCTTCCTAACATTTCAAACAATGAAATATATTACCCCAGGCAGCTATCATTCTATTCATTCAATATTCAGTTCCTTTCTCCTAGGAAATCTTTATTTGTACGTGTAACGAAACACTTTCCAACAAAGGACGATCAGAACGAATAGTACACCCATAAAAGAGGGGCAATTTTGATCGAACAACTTTCACGACTCGAAACAATCAAAACATCTGAATATAATGTTTTTGAGCATCTGAAATGGCGGATGTGAGCATTAAGTTTTTGATGTCATGACTGTTCCGCTTAATTTTATTTCCATGGAAAGGAGTAATCAGCCTGTTATGAAATGTTATCTGCCTCTCTTAGTAAATAGTGAAGTCTTTGATGTTCGTGAAGTATGGTACTTATTCCAGGTAACGTCGTGGTTTACGAGGGCGTGGTTATGGTGGAACCTGAGAGCACAGTTTAAATTGTTAATAGAGAAACAACAAATATTCGGTTGTATCATTGTGTATTTGGCACGACTTCCGATTGCAGCGTTAGGCGTGAACATAAGATCACAGCTGGAATTTTACAGGTGAAACAATTAGTGATTACAATTATCAAGTATTTTCATATAGTTATTATGGCTGCTTTTTGCAATTTGTCGATTGTTGAGGGTGAGGTTAGCCAGCAACCAGAGCACGTGACTCTCTTGTTCTTGAGTGAAACGAGTAGTGACGTTATTTACAGTTTCGGTTTTTTCATATATGTTTTTTTCTTCGGCGTGTGACGTGGTGGAGGCGTTGCAAATATGAAACCGATTGTTCTTAAAGGGGCTCTTGTGGTGAATGTTTGTGTTTATGATGTGGTTTGTAGTAATGGTACAGCTGAATGGAAATTATTATCTGGTGTTTATTGGTTATTTATTTGCCTTCAGTTTTTGAGTTGTTAATTTTCGTTTGTAGTGTTATTCAAATATTTTCGGCATAATCTGGAGAAATTTCTATGTGTTATTTTGATTAAGTCGTTTTGTGGGTCTGCGTCTGGTACAGCAGTTTTCTTTTGAGGTGTATAGGTCAAGCGAAAAATTAGTTTCCAGTGAAATGGTTTTTTTTTGCATTTTTTGTTCACCTTCTTTAGAGGAATACGTGTCTGCAATTTTTCGCTTATGTGGTTGATCCTTTTTCTTGGAGGGAGGGTGTTTCTGATACGGTTGTCTTCATTTCAACTATACTGACCCAGCGTAAGCCAAGAGTCAACTTCCGTATATATATTCATTTGATTTACTCCCGAAGAACTCGGGTGCGTGATTTATCGATGTCTTCGGAGGCTTTGGGTTGATGTCAGCTTCATTAAACTTATTTTGGTTTGTCCGTGCCCAAAACCCCTCATTCACGCGTTGGTCCCATTAATTTCATTTTATTAGCTGACTGAAATACGTGACCTGTTTTTTATGTTTGTTTTCAACAGTAATTGTCTATCTTGTTATCACTATACTGAAATATTTGATCGGTCTGTCACTTAATATCATCTGTTGTTGTTTTCATAGGTTGTGTAAACGATTGTCCTTACCAGAAATATGGCGGCATGTGTCAAAACAAATAGGTGGAGTCGGACCTAGCTCTCTTCCCCTTTATTCTACTTAAATGTGGTTCACAAAAACGGAAAACAGCAAGTGTAAAAGCTTGACCGTCCTCAGGCCTAATAGCTTCCTCGTTTCTTTGGCAGAAATTTGTGTTTTTCGTAAATTGTCACTTTATGAGGAAGATCTCTGACTCTACAGATTGTTTTGTTTTGTATTCCTAAGAACAGTAAAATAGATTAATTTGTAATTCCTGTTCCATCTATATTTATACAATATTCTTTTCACGCCTCTTTATTTAAAATCATCATTACATAAAAATTAATGAATCAGTTCAGACCTCGACAACACACTACGTCGATGTAATGAAGCTGTGCTCCGATATGTAGTTTTGAATCCAGTTAATGACGGCCAACATCAGTAATAGAATTTGTAGTGGGTTCTTCTTGGTGTAGAATGTAGACAGGTTTGAAGCAGAGTGTTACCACCGCCGAAATGTCCGACACACTCTAAGTGGAGTCGTGGATCCGTCTACATACACACGTCTTCCTGCAGGATGTTCTCTTGGAAACTTTTTCTGTGGTGTAAGGCGGAAGTATAATATAGTCCCGCTTGTGTAAGCCCTCCTGGCGTCTGGCCAGAAGTTTGATTTGCATGTCTAGTGGCTGGCCTCGCCGATAGGTGCACACGCTGTGTATAGTCGTGTACTGTATCTTCCGAAGGATACAGTACAATCGATCTCAAAGGCACAGATTTTCCAAAAACAAGTTAGATCAGCGTCATCTGCTATGAAAATCATTATTATGGCTACCACTTTCGACTGTTATTGGTAGTAACAATAGTCTCACAGCAGCTCGCGGTACAAGATTGTTTAGGAGAAGCACGGGTGAGATGTGGGGCACAAAATACAGAAGACACGGATTCGCACTGTGCTTGTAAGGGATCCCAACTCCGGCACCGAAGAGAAGTGAGTATGATAAGCAACATGGCACCATTCACTGGACTCGCATTCGGGTGGACGACGGTTCAATCCCATCTCCAGCCATCCTGATTTAGGTTTTCCGTGATTTCCCTAAATCGTTTCAGGCGAATGCCGGGATGGTTCCTTTGAAAGGGCACGGCCGATATCCTTCCCCATCCTTCCCTAACCCGAGCTTGCGCTCCATCTCTAATGACCTCGTTGTCGACGGGAAGTTAAACAACACTAACCTAACCATGGCACCATTGTACAATATAATCTTCATTTAGTATCGCTGATGACACTGACTACGTAGGCGCACGGGAAAAGCTGTGTGAAGCTACAGAAGTTCCAGAATGTATCATATAGCAGTCACTAAGTGCACAACACGTGCACACTTGTGTGGCACAAAACGAGTGTTTTAGGCAAAAATACGCGTGTTACCAACAGCAACGTATTGGTCGCAGGCGAGTGCTAAATGCGGTTTTCAAAACAAGTAAGAATTACCAGAATGAGATTTTCACTCTGCAGCGGAGCGTGCGCTGACATGAAACTTCCTGGCAGATTAAAACTGTGTGCCCGACCGAGACTCGAACTCGGGACCTCTGCCGTTCGCGGGCAAGTGCTCTACCATCTGAGCTACCGAAGCACGACTCAGGCCCGGTGCTCACAGCTTTACTTCTGCCAGTATCCCGTCTCCTACCTTCCAAACTTTACAGTAGCTCTCCTGCGAATCATTCAGAACTAGCAGGAAGTTTCATATCAGCGCACACTCCGATACAGAGTGAAAATCTCATTCTGGAAACGTCCCCCAGGCTGTGGCTAAGCCATGTCTCCGCAGTTTCCTTTCTTTCAGGAGTGCTAGTTTTGCATGGTTCGCAGGAGAGCTTCTGTAAAGTTTGCAAGGTAGGAGACGAGATATTGGCAGAAGTAAAGCTGTGAGCACCGTGCGTTAGTCGTGCTTCGGTAGCTCAGTTGGTAGAGCACTTGCCCGCGAAAGGAAAAGGTCCCGATTTCGAGTCTCGGTCGGGCACACAGTTTTAATCTTCCAGGAAGTTTCAAGTAAGAATTATGTAGATTTCTCTAATATTAGGCCCCACTGAACAAGAGTAATAACAACGGCACACCACGTCACTCAAGTGTTTGTAACGTGTCCATTAAAGTATTCATCGTGAAGAAATGATCATTCAAAGTGTTAAAATAGCTCATTGTATTATTTATTGCAATAGTGGATCGCAAATTAGTGAACGGGCTGCACCACTTAGTTCACGGTCGTCAGTGAACATCAGTAACACTCTCATACGACAACTAAATTGAGTTATTGAACATATACTGAACAATACGAGCCGTCTATAAAAAATAAGATAATACTTTGTTTTCTTCAGAGGTTAGGAACAATACCATTTTGAAGACCACCCTACGGTCTGGAACAAAGATTGTGCCACTTCCAGGGTAGTTACAGGTACTTCATACAATATAATATACTGAAGAATTTACGAGCGTCTTCGGGAATACTGGTAGGTTTTTGATAGCTAGTTCACATGTTTATCCATTATTTATCTGCCTGTTTTATAACCCATTCTATGTTGTGAACTATAGCACACGCGTTGACAACGTACAGAGTGCATGCAAAACCTTCAGGGGGATATCGAACCCCAAGTTTCCTCCACTACCAGTTGTGTCAGCCATTTAATAATCAGACGACCGACAATATTGCCTTTGCTAAGAGCACGACGTTGCCTGCAGTGCCTCTACTGGGCTCGTGACCATATCTCTTGGTCCCTAGTCGACTAGAAAACCTTGGTCAAGTCAAATGAGTCCCGATTTCAGTTGGTAGGGGCTGACGGTAGGGTTCGAGAGTGGCGCAGAGCACACGAAGCCGTTGACCCAAATTATCGGCAACGTACTGTGCGAGCTGCTGGTGGATCCATAATGGTATGGGCTGTGTTTACATGGAATGGATTAGGTCCTCTGGTCCAACTGAAACAATCATTGAGTGGAAATGGTTATGTTCGACTACTTGGAGACCATTCGCAGTGATTCATGGGCTTCACATTCCCAAACAACGATGTCACAATTGTCCAAGAGTGGTTTGAAGAACATTCTGGACAATTCGAGCGAATGATTTGCCCACATAGATCACCCGACATGAAATGCAATCTACATTTGTAGGACATAACCGAGAGATCAGTTCCTAGACTAAGTCCTACATCGGGAACAGATCCGCAGTTATGGACTCCCACAGAGGATGGATGACTCAGTATGTCTGCAGAAGACTTCAAACGACTTGTTGAATCCATGATATCTCGAGTTGCTTCACTATTCCGGGCAGAAGGAGGTCCAATACGATATTACGATGTGTCACCTAGATATAGTATTCCCTTCCGCTGTCAGTTTGTTCGCCTCTGGTCAGAAACATACCATTAATCATGACTTACTCTCAGGAATGCGCGAATCTGGGCACATACTCGTATGTCTGCCGCTGCTTCATTATGTGACGGTTACTATGAACTGTCTCGGGACACGGTTCGTCGTAATCATTTGATTTCGTCGCAGGGTTCTCAGTAAGTACCACAATAGTAAGAGTAGAATGCTAGGCTTACAACGACCAGGGTGGCTGGGGACGCTATGGTATAGAGGTGGTGAATTGTGGAAGCGATGATGTTCGCCAGTCAGTGATGACTAGCAGAAATACGCTGCAAGACATGACGTTTTTTGCTGAGTCTTGAGCTACAGTGGTGAAGTACTGCAACATCCTTGGATACGCAAGCTGCCGGCGCGTAGTCTACCGGCAGTGTCGGTAACGTCAGGAGGTCGCGGCAGCGGGATGGCCGTCTGACGTCCGGATCTTGCTTTAATGTCACTGTTTACCCCATTCGGAACAGCATGCCAAGTTAGAATTATGCGGCCCTGAGTGAGCAGACACAGCTTGGCTCCAGCTACACAGTGGCTCCAAGAACACTCTTCTGTGTTTAACCACTTCCGCTAACCACATAGTTCCCCAGACATGAACATTATTGAACATATCTGGGATACCTTGCAACGCGCTGTTCAGAAGAGGTCTCCACCCACTTGTACTCTTATGGATCCATAGACAGCCCTGCCGGTTTGATGGTGTTCCCTCCTGTACTAATTCAGACATTAGTCGAGTCCATGACACGTCGTGTTGCGGCACTTCTGCGTGCTCGCGGCGGCCCTACACGATAGGCAGGTGTATCAGTTTCTTTGGCTCTTCAGTGTAATAAAACCCACGTCCCGATAGCCCTTGTCAAAATTTTGCGATATAAATAGCTCGATTTACTACATGTCCTTTCATATGTTCTCCGTAATTGGGAAGGAGAACAGGTCACACTAAAATACATAAAAGAAACAAAGAGGGGACACAGAGCTGACCTATACAAACGTCAATCAAGCGAAACCCAACTCGTTCCATCAGTGGTATGGATTGTGGAAACCATATCGTTCACGCATGTCTCCCCGCGAGCTCTTTCATGTTGAAAGGCAACTTCTACGAACAGCTGAAAGGCGTCACCATGGGTACTCCATTTAGCCCAGTGGCGGCCAACTTGTTGATGGAACACTGGAACATTTCGGAAAACAGGCGCTGGACTGGGAACCTTGTAAACCTAAGGTGTAGCACAGGTATATCGACGATACCTTCGATGTATGGACCCACGGTGAGGAATACTTCTGTGACTTCCTAAGACACTTTAACAGTCTCCATGCCAACATTAAATTTACCATAGAGTTAGAAAAGGACCAACAGCTACATTTTCTAGATATGCTGGTCACAAGGGATGATGAAAACCTGGGAAAGAGCGTGTATCCGAAACCTACACACACCTGTCAGATCACCACCTGAGCCAGAAAAGGGGCATGATTGATAGGCTCGTAACGCGAGCAAGACCTGCATGTGAGCCGTAGCACCTCAGACTCGAGACGCAACACCTGTAAAGCGTTCTCATGAGCGATAGGTACTTCACTACGTACGTAAAAACTGCCACAGAATCAAACATTCGGCGAAGTGACACATCGGAAACCAGTATTCCCAGAGTGACGGACAGAATCAACTGCATATTGCGCAAACACGGCATAAAGACCATTACAAGCCGACAAAGGAGATCAAAGCGTGTCTGAGATCGACAAAGGAGAGAAGGGGACCCTCTTCCACCGCAATGTCCGGAATGTACCGAATGCATTGTGTATGTGGAATAGAGTATGAAACGCCCTGCTAAACCCGCAGGATAGGACAGATAATTTAATTGTGCAAAGGGGCCAAAATAAGCGGCTGTCAGTTACACTCGAGCATACAATTTTATTTATTTGACCAAATATTAGAAGAGCCAATAAAATTTAGAAAAAACACAGCATTAAATTTTGGAACTTAATCAACGGCTGAATGCGCCGTACAATCTCATGCCTTGAGGGCAAGACGACTTTAATTTAACATCGGCTGAAAGTCAATAACTTAAAACTCAAACCAAAATCAGAAATTTAAAAGACAGAAGGCCTTATCTTAAAACATTTGTTTAATTAGGCTGAAGGCCCAAACAATCTGGCACCTTAATAGCAAAACAACTTTAATTTAAAACTCGGCTGAAGGCCCATCACTTAAGACTCAAACCAAAATAAATTTTTAATAGGCTAAAATGACTCCGCCAGCGGCCTCGGCCAGACTACGCGCCGCGGAGATTTCCTCGGTGCTCCGCGCCAACCGACCAACTGCCCAGGCTTGGAAACTGTGAAAGGACCAAGTATACATCCGCCGATGAGACGACCAACCGAACAACCAACCAACGGTCGTCACGCTCCAATCTCCCTCCATCGGACAGTTCATGTGTGTCGCTAGCGGTCGGCGAGCACTCTCTGTCGGCGACTCCCGGCACCCTGTCCCACGACTTCACTGCTGCTGCGTCTCGACTGCACTGCTGGTCCACCCCGAACTGACTGCCAGACACACGACGACCCGGAAATACTATCGGTCGCTCCAGAGATGAAACGACAGTGCACTTATCGATAAGCGCTGCTGCTGCCACTCAAGGGCAAGTAAGGCAAAAAGTTAGTAACGCCCGAAAGTGGAATAAGAAAACGAGGCGGCAGTGCCGTAATAGAAGATGACAAATAATAAATGGTATAAACGCGCGCCGTGCACGGCTCAGTGTATGTTCGAATTACTGTACAATGAATTAACAGCAGTATCACCAGCTCGGACGTTGGGACAGGTGGATACGTCGGCCGCGGTAGAGTACGCGCTGTGTGTGACCGAGCACATAGCAAAATTCGCCGACAAGGAATTTCTTGCTGTAGAGAAGAGGTGTTGGTTGGTTGGTTGGTTTTGCGGAAGGAGACCAGACAGCGTGGTCCTCGGTCTCATCGGATGAGGGAAGGATGGGGAAGGAAGTCGGCCATGCCCTTTCAGAGGAACCATCCCGGCATTTGCCTGGAGTGATTTAGGGAAATCACGGAAAACCTAAATCAGGATGGCCGGACGCGGGATTGAACCGTCGTCCTCCCGTATGCGAGTCCAGTGTCTAACCACTGCGCCACCTCGCTCGGTGAGAGAGAAGAGGTGTCACAACCGCTTGTTCAGAGATGCTATAGAAATACAGAGACGTGGAAAAACTTTCAATAAGGAAGATGAAAGCTTGAAGGTGACTGAATCCTGGATTCCCGCGCAGGTAGCAGAACCGCAGCGGAAACGCCCACAGAAAAGCCTTTGCACGTTGGTCTACAGCCGGGAGCTCGACTCCAGTCCGTCACCAGCAATGGAGGTTGAAGTTTCGCCAATGCCTGCCACTCGCTCTGGTAAAACCTCAGAAAAATCATATGAGAAACGTCGGCCGAAGAGCTCGAGACAAAAGCCACAGGCACTTTGTTTCCAGACATCGTTAAATACGGTGAGTCAGCACCATATCGACATGTCCTACGGGACCTCCGCCCATATTTGACTACATATCCAAAATTTTCTTATTCGCCGATCGCATTAGGTTGTGCTGTACGGAAAGTCATACGTAGACATTTAACTAATAGCTGTAATAGGACCGTGTTACATACTAATATCTTAGTGAATAGTGTTATCTGCGATCTTAGGCTTTTCTCTGACGAGGCCGTTATCTGCTTGGACGTTATGTGCATTGAAGCACACAGCGATACCCAGGTATACAAGGATGTGCAAAACAAAAGGTCGATAGAAATTTTTGCATGATGTGTCACTGCCAAGCAACTCGATGATACGTAGAAAATTTTTAGACTGTACTGCTACGACATACACAAGGTATAATGCGACGAATGGAAATTACACTTTCATTCAATAAAAATAATAGCGCAAAAGTTCTTTGAACATTATGAACCGCACTTCTCAAACTGCGCTATTCGATGTGGTTGCAGATCGTCATTCACAAAAGTGAACTCAGGGATGAATGCACCCATGAATAGACGCACGCGTGAATGTAGCACAGTGCCACAATAACACTGAGTGGGAAGTATACGGTATTCCCAAATTTGGTCGGTACTTGTATGGACCACTACACGTGGACCACCAAAACGAACCCTCATATGGTCAGAGGCAAACAAGGTGTTGCATTCTGGAGAGGCATAATGTTGCATGCGCCTACAAAGCTTTTAACACGGTTCAGTAAGAGCTGAGCGCTATTGTTCACACTGTACTCGTTCTCCAACTGCATCGTTTCACAGGCGAATTCAGCCGTAATTTAATTTTCATGGAAGACAATGCACAACCGCATGGAGCAGCACATGTGTAGGAGCTCTTAGACAGAATTCTCCGCGAATGAACGAACTTGTATGTTCCCGGAGTTAAATTTCATCAAGAACGTTTGGTGTGAGCTGGGGAGACTTATTGCAGAACGTCTGCGTGTACAGCAATCATCCAGCAGT
Organism: Schistocerca nitens; assembly: GCF_023898315.1. Lineage (NCBI taxonomy): Eukaryota > Metazoa > Arthropoda > Insecta > Orthoptera > Acrididae > Schistocerca > Schistocerca nitens. The sequence continues at coordinate 708,995,729 of NC_064615.1, forward strand.
TGTTAACCGCGCAGGTGGACGAGGGACCACCCTAACACAAGAACTCCTCATCTATACTGTGGCATGGGAGCACGTTGCAGAACATGGACTTACGATCGTGGTGGTCACACACTCTGCGAAAAGCTACATCCACCCGTTTCTAATGTCCAGGGGACCAGCATGAATCGCGTTGACATCAGTATAGTTTCTGTACTACTCAATGCGTATTTCTCTCACTTACCTTCCTTATTATACTGTAGCACTTCTTCCTGTTTATGGTCCACGTTTGATGGAGCTTGGTAGTGACACATCATGGTAAAGCTACTTCCGTCTTTGCTTTGCACATCAGCGAATTTAGATCAGTATAGACCTTGCACCAAGAATGGTAATTTAGTCTTATGTTAGTGATGCCTGGCGGAGTGATAACGCACCCAGACGGTTGCAAATAATTGTCTAGTGCACGGATCTAGGTTTCAACAACCCTAAGGATCTCATCATCAGAATGAAATTTTAAAGTCCCATAAAATAATACATAGAAAAATAAGTCTGACAGAAACCATAACCAAGATGAAAGAGGCACAACACAGAAAGCTTGCTTATGTAAACTTGAGAGAAGGCAATAGACAATGTTTAGAGCAGACGTGCTCGAACCAAAAACTGAAAATATTCCAGCCTTTTGTAGGTATTCCTTGCAAGGAACAGCATCAGACTGATGAGACCTTTGGCTGACACTGCTGTTACGAAAGCAAGACACGAGTCATGCCACCTATCGGACGCAGATAGTGACATATGCCCATTTGAGACATTAAAAGAGAAATAATCGAAGTATACAACAGTTAATTATAAAAACAAAATTGAAAATATCGGAGACTATCATCTTTTTGAAAGTGCAAGGTAATCAAATGAAATATAACTAAGAGCCATCTATTAGGCCTTACAGAAATGCCCACTATGTAAAGCACAGAATATTTACACCAACAACTGAGCAGCCCAAAACATCACCTGCGTGAATGAAACCTCAGTAGTACATATTTACATGACATTTGAAGAAAAAGATGTTTCGGAACGAGAGGCAGGAAGAACATGAAAGAAAATAAATCAATCAAAATTCCACGAGAATTGGAGTAAAGCCAACGAAAAAATTTTTGTTACTTAATTGTAATTGTAGATTGACGATGATGCTCTTGCTTGTAGAAATATGTTCCTTTGAGCTGTTCAGCTGTTTGGGTAAATATTCCAAAAATTCTACAATATTCTGTACTTTATGTGCTGAGTATTTCTGTAAAATGCTCTCAGATGAACTTAATTTGACTACTTTGTACTTTCAAAAAAGCATTAAGCCCTCGTCTTTTGAATTTTTTAAAATAATTAACTATTTAATTTGATTATTTCTGTCACAACGTCTGAAGTAGACATATGTCGCTGTCCACGCCCGGTAGGCGGCGCCACCTGTGTCTAGTTTTCGTAGTAATAACGTCAGCAACTCAGCTAATCAGTCTGATGTTGTTTCTGGCAAGGTATGCGTACCAAATGCTGGGACGTTTTTAATTTTGAACTTGAACATGTCTGCTCTATACTTTGACTATTGCCTTCCAGCAGTGTAACATTACGTAAGTAACTTTCTATGTTATGACTTTTCTCATCGTTGTTAATGTTTCTGTCAAACTTATTTTCTTTGTATTATTTTATATGACTTTTAGAACTTAATTCTGATGATGACATCCGTAGTGGTGTCGAAACCTAGGTCAATGCACTAAACAATTACTTGCAACTAGTTGGCTATATTATTTCTCCGTTGACCGGTTCAAGACTGGTTAGTAATTCCAAATTGAAGCAGTTTAGAAAACGCATAACAATGCCTGACGTCCGAGTTAATTTCTCATAACTACAGTTAGTTGTATCACACAATGTTTATGAATAACTGTCTGTAAACAGACGAAATGTAAACGACCTTTCAGGCTCAGTGGTAGGTACCACAAGCAGCAATCACTGAGCTCTTGACAGGATCAAACTGCTGTTTATTTGTCTTACTGACCTGAATGGTACTAAAAGAAATATCTGCTTAAAAATATCGAGAACCACCTTCAAGACAGACCAACGAATTTTGCTCAGTCGCTTTCATATTTCTTATGTAGAGACCATGCGCAGTAAATTAGGCCAATAAAAGCTCACAGAAAGGTAAACAATCTGTCGTTCTCCGTCTGTAAACAGAACAGAAAACTCTTAAGGCTTTTCAGATAAAGCAAACTTCATTAACATTCCACGTCTTTATCATTCGTGTCTGCATATTTATGTCTCAACATAGTCATCCAGGAGACGAATATATTTCTCCTAACGAGAGACTTGTATCTTCATACCGTTAGAGTTGACGAAGCCACGAACTCACCTTGCACCATTCATCTCATTAGTATCAAACTGAATTCCTCTAACGTGCTTTATGGTTTGAAAACAGATGACAATCAGATGGGGCTAAGTCGGGAAGCGCTGGAGAATGATCGATGACAGTGAACCAAAGGCGTCAGATTGGTGCAGACGTCGCAGCACTTTTGTTTGTGGTCCGGTATTGTCATGCTGAAGGAGAGTGTAGTCGATGTATGGACGAACTCTTCACTGCTATGTTGCCCTGCGAAGCGGTGCAATGCTTAGAACACTTGACTCGGATTCTGGAGGACAACAGTTCAAACCCGCGTTCGGTAATCCTTATTTAAGTTTGCCGGCTGGTGTGGCTGAGCGGTTCTAGGCGCTACAGTTTGGAACCGCGTGACCACTACGGTCGCAGATTCGAATCCTGCCTCGGGCGTGGATGTGTGTGATGTCCTTAGGTTAGTTAGGTTTAAGTTCTTCTAAGTTCTAGGGGACTGATGGCCTCAGATGTTAAGTCCCATGTTGCTCAGAGCCATTTGAACCATTTTTTTAATTTAAGTTTTTCGTAATTTCCCTAAATCGCTTCAGGAAAATGCCTGAATAGTTCCTTTGAAAGAGCTCTGCCAACTTCCTTCCCCATCCTTCCCTAACCCTATGGGACCGATTACCTGGTTTTTGGTACCCTCCCCCAAATCAACCAACCAACGGCCTTGTTACACGCTATAATTCAGAGCCCTCTAGCGGCAGAGGCTTGCAACTTGTGTCAAGGAAGCGGGAACGGCGGACGAGTAATATGCAGAACATATAATACTTCAACCGTTATCAAGAATACAATAAAAAATTCGGAGGTCTTTTTATTTCCAACACTATGCATCTACAATTCAAGGATGAGAAACTGTCCCTAACATAAGTAAATTGCAGCTCTTATTCTAGTGGTGTTGGTATTGGCTGATGCAACGCTAGCTCGTCAGTGCGACATGGTCAGCCCTCGACTGCGCCCAGAGCTTCAGGGTGGCAGCCGGCGTCGGCATACCGCGGCGGTCGTAAATGTTTGATACAGCTGCTACAGAGTTGTGAGTGACAATGCCGATGGCAGTTACATCCCCCCACATGCCGCTCCGCACGCCACTTTAATTAGGCGCGTCGAGCCTGGTGCGTGATTGTTGGTGCTGCGTCGCCGCCTGTATGGGCAGCCTCATCCGGTTTATTGCTCGGTCGGTTCGCCGCACATAGCAGGAAAGCCGATGGACCGCCGTTCTCAGTTGATTGCAGCTCTGCTGTGTGGCAAATCGTTGCCCCTACTGAATTGTTGAGGCATGTCAGTGGGGTATAATGTGCATATCCCTTGAATGCAGCCACGTACAGCTTCTTCCCTTAACCAATCATCTTTACTTTTTACACCAGGGCACTGAAAATGGAAGTCTGAAGGAAACAAATCAGTGATTTTGAACGGATTTGCTTTCACCTGAAAGTGTACGGTAGTCCCACTATTTTCAACGTGGCGTATTTTATTTATTTATTCATCTCGGCAACGTCAGAGAGACGTGGTACTGACTGCAATTAAAGAACCTGCTTATTAGCAATACATAACTATAAATTCCTATTTTTCAAAATTAACGAATTTGTAAAATGAATAAGCTTTTCTAAGGGAAATCAAAACAATAAGCAATATTATAATAATTGAAAGACGACCGGAACTGCAGCCCGCCCATCATGGGGTGAAACAGCGATGTTTATTACCGCGCTGGACACAGTTTCTCTTATTAAATGTCCTTCTACTACACATGAAAACTATATAAGCACCGTTGATGAAAAGAGTGATTCAGTTACTCAAAACAGATAATGTAACTTTTAATTTGGAAGCTGTATGTCGTGATATTCTGGGTTAAGATGCGCACCTGTGCATAAAGGTTAAACAGATTAGGAAACAATATTACAGTGATAAGGCTTACTACAAAGCAAGCAACCTTCTAATTTCGATCGGCAACCAAGGTGCGACTGGATCCCAACCCGTCCCTTTTGACAATCTTATTTTGATTAAAGCCCTGATGACAATTAGATGTTAATATTTTCCAAGTTAAACTGATTGTCAGTTATTAAGATCGCTCTGAAGGAGGGTCTTAAAAAATTACTTGTGAACACTTACTACAAGAGAACTCACTAAGCGGGACCACAAGAGCCAGTTAAAAATATACAAAAAATGACCCGGTCTTTCAAAGAGAGCAACGCACGGCTTAGTACAACATGTTCTTCAGATTATAACTAATGCAATTACAATCAAAGAACTGAACGGGTTAACTCCTAAATCTAACCACAAGACCACTGTTTTGTTTAACGGCAACCTGTGCCTTAGTACAATTGTTCCAGCAGTATTTACGGCCAGGAGCTGATTCATTACAACATTAATCATGGGGCATAGACCAGAAAGGAAAAGCAATATAATAGCGGACAAATTTTCAAACGACAACTAGTATCTATATTTACGTCCAAAGAGCCGACCGAGTAAAACTCTGAGGGTCGGGTACAAAGCAGAAAATAATTAGGAGAGCAGGTAGACAATGACACAAATCACCACGAGGTTTACAGAAGGTTACTCGCCATTATCAGCAAGCAGTTCCATGAATCCACGGTGCGTCGCAGCGGTTACTGAGTGGTGCTGATGAAAGCCAGGTAGAAGAGGGCAGCCAGGCCACGAGCGGTCGTCCGACACGAATGTTGCCAACTACCTGACGGGATGTCGCATGCTGCTTTTAGTCGACGCTGACCCCAGTGAAGTACTCCGGCATCTTCGCTCTGCGCAGTCCGCCCCGATAGCTGAATTGCAGTCTGTCGCCGGCAGTGCTGCGAGGCGGTCACGCGCCAGAGCGCTGCAGGTGAGGCGCGCACGGTGTTTTTGTCTTTACTTCGGCCGCTGTAAGTGCCGTTTTCCTTCTAGAACACCATGGCCCCCAACTATCGGAAGCAGACATTACGTTTCAACTTTTGTTCCGACTTCGCCCGACCCAAGGCCCTGGAGGTAGAACGATTTATTCGCAGTGAAGTTAAAATACCACCAACGGATCTAATTGGCATCCACTTGTCCATAGTTAGCAGTGCCGGCTACGTCAAAATGATCAACGATGCGGCCTGCGACAAGGTGCTTCAAGAGGCAAAACGTGGACTGCCCTTCTGTCATTTCGACGGCAAAGTCGGACTCATTACCGTCGATCACGCAGGTCTCGGCACACGAACGATAAGGACCTTCGAACTGCCGTTTGAACTACCTGCGGACGTCGTCATCGTTCTGGAACATGTTACCGAAAGATGGGTACAATTTCAAACCTATTCCGTTTTAAACGGTGTTAGACAGGTCCGCATCGAGTTGCAGAAACACGTGCCTTCCTATGTACGTGTCGGATGCTGCCGTGCATTATAATGCACGACGGCCAACCTCGGACCTGTTCCGGTTGCGGGAAAGAGGGTCGTCTACGGTATGAATGCATTCAACGACGTGTCGCGCAGCTCCCGTTGTCGGAAGCGTCCGTCACACCCATGATGACCGCCCTACCTGTCACTTACGCAGCGGCTCTTGCCACGTCTACAATTTCGTCTAGTCTGTCGCCCGGTCCTTCCGATCGGCACGTCCCACCGTCCCAGTCACCTACGGACGGTGCAGGGCTTATGCGGACGACCTCCTCTTTCTCACCTGCTTCTCCACGGAACTTCATGAAGCCATCCAATGGGTCCACCAGTATGGACGTCTTTCTGGTAGCATTCTTAATGTCCGTAAATCGACTATGATGGACATTGGGCGCGGCCTCCCGGCTATGGTGCCGACCCCAGTCCCAGTCAGTACCACCCTTCGTTACTTGGGTATCGAATTTACGAGCTCCACACACCGCACAGTGGCCCTCACTTACCGGCGGCTTTTGCAGTCGATTCGGCAACATGCCCGCAGTTAAGTGCACCGTAACTTAAATCAACTACAACGTGTGTCCTATGTCAACATGTATGTCGCCCCTAAACTGGTCGCAGGTTCGAATCCTGCCTCGGGCATTGATGTGTGTGATGCACTTAGGTTAGTTAGGTTTAAGTAGTTTTAAGTTCTAGGGGACTGATGACCTCAAATGTTAAGTCCCATAGTGCTCAGAGCCATTTGAACCTAAACTGGTACACGCCGCCCAGCTCCTCCCAATGCCGCTACTCCTTGGCCGCCGAATCCAATCAGTCTTTGGGTATTTCGTGTCAGCAGGGGCACTTATCAAAGTCCGCTACAACACTCTGCCTCCTGCAAAACGTAGCCTCGGACTCGCCAACGTGCGGGCACGATCTTCTGCACTCTTTGTCCATACTACGTTGCGGCACTGGCAGGTGCCGGATCCGTCCTTAACACGCAGTCTCTTAGATATCCTCCGACCAGCTTCTCTCGATCCACCGCTCAATGTGGCACCTATTTCTCCATTATTGTACCACGTCGCCAATTGTTTCATAGAACTCAGCTACGTTCGAGCTAATCTTCCAGACACCCGTCTTCCCCGTTAAAAAGATTATTATCGTTTGTTTATGCTGTCCAACCCTTGCGACCCCATGGTGCTAGGACTGGCCACCTCCCCACTCTGCTCTGACTGTCAGCTCGACGACACCGACGAGCACCGTCTTACGTGCCCCCTGAAACGAAACGTTTGGCTGGTCATCCAACGAATAAGCGCTTTCACCTCCGTGCCCCGCGAACGACGGTAACCTCAGATTTCTTGTTGTTGCCCCAGACATGTCACTACCCTCTTGCTAAGCACCATACACTCATGTGGTTTCGAGGACAGGCTTTAGAACACCTCTTTCAGAGTGGTCCGTATACAGTCCTTGACTTCTGGTACAAAGTTGTGACCGCGCATAGCACCCTCACCCGAAAACCATCTTACCGACAAACTTTTGCCGGTTGTCTCCACAGCACCTTTCTTGACCGCCTTCAAAGTTGGGGCGTGCCATGCCTAACCGTCACATGATGCAACACCCTTATCCTCGTTCTCATGCACCGATAAAAAAAAATCTTTGTGTGTATATATGTACTGTTAGTTTGTTCAATATAGGTTGCTGAAAAAAAAAATGGTCGGCGTGACAGACTGCCGTCCAAAGGGGCCGGGTTCGATTCCTGGCTGGGTCGGGGATTTTCTCCACTCAGGGACTGGGTGTTGTGTTGTCTTCATCATCATTTCATCCTCATCCGGCGCGCAGGTCGCCCAGTGTGGCGTCGAATGTAGTAAGACCTGCACCAAGGCAGCTGGACCTTCCCCGTAAGGGGCCTCCCGGCCAACGACGCCAAACGCTCTGCGCAGACTCTCCTTGCGTAGCTCGTGGCGTCGTCCGCACCGACCTCCTCGCCAGCTCTTGTGGCGATGCCACCGCCAATCCCCAAACTTCGTGCCTCCTTTTCTCGGGCCAGCGAACCCGTATATACATCGGCAAACAAAGATCTTCTAAGGACACAACCCATAGATACCAACTGCCGGGGGCCGCAAGAGAGATAATCGATACTACTCTTGAGCTAGTGGCGCCAGACAGAACAGTCTACTAACTTCATGACGTCACGGCTCAGTCAGGAATATTTGACACCCTCTTACATATAACAAGGCCGATCAAGTATTTTACGGAGAGTAATCATAAGGTTCTAATTATCGGCTAGAAAAAATCAAACTGCAACCACGAAACCGCCCTAGTCCATGTCTACATGTTCCCCTTCTTTGCAATTTTTTTTCCAACGAAGGATACGACTTGTTATCGTGGAAATGTCCACTGTGGTACCTCAGTTTCTCTTTTAACACCTCCAGCGTAGAAAATTCATTTTACTACGATGTAATTTGAAGTCGTCTTCTGCGACTTGTAGCAAAACAATGATTTATTTTTTTACTCTTTAAGTGTTCAACTCTCTACGGGGACGAAGGCAGCTCAAAACAGGATAGTTCTCGTTTATCGGATCATTGAATTACACTCTTACCTGTCGAACGATCCGCTATTACAACACTGTGGAAAGAATTTGAAAATGAAACTGATTTAGAAACACATAAGAGTACATGTCTGGGACTCCAATAACCAAAGTGCTCAAATAAAAAGACAAAAAGTAAATAATATTTGAGGCAGTTAAAAGCAAGAGGTGTAAGAGATAAAGTCACGAATATGAGAAGATTAGCTTACAATTTTGTAACTAATATAAAATTCTCTTTCCATATATCATACTGTCTACAGCTACATCGTATGCTGTGGTTGTTAATGAAGTTATACGTAAAGTAACAGTGAATTAAATTCAGAATTTTGTGCTCAGTAATGTTTTTACCACTAATCTAGGTAGCACTTAAGCCACTCTGCCTCCACGGATATCGTATAACTTCGACTGATTAATATCAGGTTTGGAACGACTCACCACAATGTAACAAAATCTGTGCTACTTCCACGCATTATATTAATCCAGGCACATAACTTTTATTGGTTACACGTAAAACGAAGTGGGTGGGGCAAATGAACGAACAGTGTTCAGTAGAGATATAAAAATTTCCCAGCAAGCTCGTAGTACACACACACACACACACACACACATCTTATATATATATATATATATATATATATATATATATATATATATATATATATATATATATATATATATATACTCGTCTTTTTATTACGGGAAATGTCTATTCCGAGTCTCATATAGTATCATCAGAAGGCACCACATCATTGGCAGACGGTACGCTAGGCCCTTTACTTTGACAAAGAAACGTATGTGCACTTGCAACGTTTTGAATCCAAAGGGTAAACACTTCTTGTTCAGTAGCTGTTCAAGAAACCGCTAGGCAGTAGTTTACATCAGCCACTACAACTACATCAATTTGCCACCGAATAGCATGGTTCTTTCACTACAGTGCGGTGCACATATCTCCAGATATTCGGTTTTGCCACTTACAGCCCTACGCTTTTAACCACCACATGTCTTCTTCGTTACTTATGTATGCGAACTAGCCTCCGAAAAAGCTTTTGTCCGCAGATTGTCTGTTAAATAGCTACGGAAAGAAAAGATAATGGTTGCCGTGTTTCAATTTCTCTCTGTCCAAAAAAGATACACGACAAAAACGAGACTTTATTTAATATTGATATCATTACCATTAAGCTACTATTTTACTTTTATTGAGAAGCCCAAAAGAGGAAGTTGTCACTGGGTGCTATGTCTGGAGACCACGAGAGCTAGGCAAAATTCAATAGCCGAAAGATAGAAAGAAGTACCGTATATGAGTCCTACGCCGGAAACGCGGCGCTTAGTTTTGACAGCTTACGCTTGTCTTTAGTGTGTTCCTGTGACGTTTCCCATCTTAAGAGCATAATCTGTTAGCACTATACCACAGCAGTGTTGCAAATAGTTCCACCATGGCGGACGGTGGTTGCATATTGGCCATTTTCGGCGAATCCGCATGTTTCCATTGTTTGCTTTCCTCCTTCCTCTCGGAGTGATAATGATAAGGTACTCGCTCATTCCTGGTTATTAGAGGCCAAGAAAGCCATAATGGTTGCATATTGACCATTTTCGGCAAATCCGCGTTTCCATTGTTTTGTTTTTCCTCTCGGAGGGATAGTGATAGACCAAGCGCTCGTTCCTGGCGATTACAGGCCAAAGAAGTCATCTGGAATGTCCTTAGACGCAGCTGCAGCATTTCTGCTACTGGTTCGGTTTGGCTTATTGGATGTATGTGAGCCGACGCGAAACCCAGCGAACGATGTTTTTTGTCTTGTTAATAATGCCTTGCAGATTGTTAGGGAGCGATTACATCCACGTTTTTCCACTGTTACCTCGTTTTGGATGTAACAGTCATCGAGCTCCTGTCTCTCTACTTTCCTTGAGATTTCTGCTTCATCACACAAAGATGGTCTGCCACTTTGTTCATCCTCATTCAGACTTGTTTGGTAACGTCTGTACGATCGATACACTGTGTCGTATGACTGTGTATTGTTGTCTTATGGATTCAGCAACTCAGGTTTTACTGTTGCAGTGTTGTTATCCTTCGAATACCGCCCGATACACTTGATCAAAGTTCTCCACCATTTCATTAGGCACCTCTAGCGATGTCTACGCTACTGTATCACTGGGCTATTAATGTGTACTAGGACTGTAGACATTGTACATGGTGCATATATGCAAACTGAAGCAATGAGTGAAAGTTTTTACCAAGGTCGGAGTACCAAAATGGTTCAAATGGTTCTGAGCACTATGGGACTTAACATCTTAGGTCATCAGTCCCCCAGAACTTAGAACTACTTAAACCTAACTAACCTAAGGACATCACATACATCCATGCCCGAGGCAGGATTCGAACCCGCGACCGTAGCAGTCCCGCGTTTCCGGACTGAGCGCCTAGAACCACGAGACCACCGCGGCCGGCTCGGAGTACCAAACCGGGTCTCCGACTAACCAGGCAAATGCGCTAATCATTACGCCACCCTGACACTTTAGTTTTGCACAGCTGCACAGACTACCCTACCACGTCTCCCCCCTCAATCAAATTCACACTCACAACTCAGTCCACTTGTTATCCCCCGTAAATTCGGACAGCATTGTAGAGGCTCTGGAGCTGTATTGGAATAGGACGTCGGCATAGAACGAAACGGGTGACCCTGTCAGCAACCGAGAAACTATATGATTCCACTGCTTGTGCTAGGATAAACCACGCAGTTGTGAAAAGCTGACATGCCAGGGCTCGTATAATAGAGAGTTATCATCACGCATCCGGAATGAGCCTGAGCGTGTATATTATTGGTAAGTGCAGACATCTACCTAAACCTTGTTTCAATGTATCGAGCACGTTCGTGTTGCTGCCTCTGCCTTGGAAATGAAAGTTACTGAAGAAGACATCGTTTAAAACATTTTGGAAGACTCGATACCGGAAACCTACCAGCTTTTCTGAATTAAATGAATTAGTTACTTCTCTTAAAGCACTTGTGTTTGTGGATGAGCAACACAATCTGGATAAGGGCATTCAATGAGTCCCTCCCACCAAAAGTAACAATATAGTCATCTACCTATTCATTAGCCGGCAAACATTTTTAGTGTGTTGTTTTCAGTGTGGTTCCCAAAGCCATTTAGTGCGTGAATGTCCGGTTAGGCGTGGCCGGGCGAGGGCTAAAACTCCTTTGAGTAAGCCTTCTGCTCACTGCATGCGTATTTGTGCTGTTGATAAACATCCTCTTTCGTTATGTTTGCACCTACCTCAGCCGACAACCTATCTGCAGCCTCTTTGATTCTGGATGTTCGGGTTTACTGCTTGACTGCAGTTGATACCTCGATTTTCCTTTGTGGAGCGTCTTGTTTTCTTCTCTTTTTGTCTTGGAGTGTGCTTTGTTCGGATGACTTTGGTTTTAGCGTGCATTGATTATCATACGCTCAACAACACAGTAACGAAAACATTTGCTTAATACGACATGGATGCAAAGTCTTATTTATTAGACATGAGAGATGTTTCAAGTAGCAGTACTGAGCAGAATGGTCCAGTACATTGACAGAATATGCTCTTAATCACGATGCGGTGTACTTATCCGCCTGGACAGAAATTTCATAATACTGACTCCAAACTGTCGTCACAGCATCTAAGACGTATCATGACCCAGAGTGATGTGTCAACACAGCCTCAGTGCTGACCCGGAGGTAAGGTTCAAATGGTTCAAATGGCTCTGAGCACTATGGGACTCAACTGCTGTGGTCATAAGTCCCCTAGAACTTAGAACTACCTAAACCTAACTAACCTAAGGACATCACACACATCCATGCCCGAGGCAGGATTCGAACCTGCGACCGTAGCAGTCGCACGGTTCCGGACTGCGCGCCTAGAACCGCGAGACCACCGCGGCCGGCGCCCGGAGGTAAGGCAATTTTCCTAGCACAAACCAGAAAGAAATAGTCTCAGACAAACACATTACCTCCACTACTGACACATCACTATTAGATAAATGTCCATCTGTTTGCAGCAGTCTGTTCCATTGAACGTGAGGGAATACCGCAGTAGTAGTTGGCAAGATTGCCCGACGATTTGTTAGTATAACAAGATGACTAGATGCAATGGTCGTCGGAATGCATCACAGAGGTATTCGGATTTCACCTCGCCATCTCTTTCCAAAATCATTCCATTCTTTCCTTTCACTCAGTCCGTCTGCTGACAAGTCTTTGACGTGGACGTACGGTATCTTCACACGTGTAAGACTGGTGCCTTCACGGTAAGATGCAAAGCCAGTCGTCAAATAGGACATGTTCATCAGTATGTCTTGAGGCTTAGGACTTGCATCGGTAATAAAATAGTGTCATTTCATCACAATCGCAAAGGCATGTCTCACTCTTCAAATATCCTGCGTACACATATACACAAAACAACATAATTCGTGAATTCCTTCTTTGTTTTTACTATCAGCTTCTGGAAGAATTTTCTTTACACAAAATTCATTGCCCTGTTGGCGTCAAGAAAGAATTGAAGGATTTAATTTTCTCATTTTCTCAACTTTTCTCTAAAGAGCTAACGCATATTACCAGCATTTCCCTACAAACAGCAAAGGAATCTCTCCTAGTTCGATTCTTTTTTTCTCGATTAAGTCAATTTCTTATCTCCTCTCCATCACCTGTCTTTCTACAAGATTCCATTTTCTCTCCATCTCCCTCTGCTTCCCTACTATCTGTTTCTGCCAGTAAATCAAGCTGCATATTATTTATCTTTCTTGCTCAACTTTCTATGGCCTAATATATATAGTTTAAATGCGAACATTTTTTAGGTTAGGCTTTACCGTGACTGTTACTGACATTATATGAAACAACAAGTTCACTGTTACCAGTCACCGTTTTTATTTATTTCCACGACGCGTTTCGAAGGATTAAACCTCCATCATCGTGTGGATTTACATTAGTAAGTATTACATTTGTGTGTGTGTTGTGTTACGATTTTTGGAGGAACTTGTGGCACTGCCTAGTGGAGAAACAAGACACTATTTCAGAATACGGTTTATGTCATGTAAATTTTTGCTCTCACATAATCACTCTTCCCTCTCTCTCTCTCTCTCTCTCTCTCTCACTCTCTCACACACACACACACACACACACACACACACACACACACACACACACACACACACTTTTTTCCTCTCTCTACCTCTCCTTCTGCCTCCAGCCCCGCACCTCACTTCTGTTTATTAATCCCAGTCAAAGAGTGTAATGTATGTATCATTTTACTATTGTAGCCAATATGATCATTGTAATTAAAGTCTGTAACATTTCACCTAATTGTTATCAACAAGTATGAAGTTTAAGCCATTTTAACATTTCCCCTGATTGTATAAACGAGTACGAATGTTTAGCTGTTTTAACTTGTCAGATTTGGATTTATATACCACCTGAAGTACACACACATATATTTGACACCTCAAAACAAACACCGCCAAATGCTTAAAACAATTATTCTGCCATAATGTTGTTACAATGTATATTCTTTGCACTTTGCGATCATGTCTTCTCTTCTGGTATACGAACCTTGCACCCAGCTGATTCCAGACGCCATATTTGTTTACAAATGTGGCAGTATACGTGTGATGTGTTACGACAGCAAAAGGAACCTGTGACCACTGAAGGTACTCTCGTTTACTTACTTACTGTTTACCATTTGATATCAGTTTAAATTTTCGTCAAAAGTAATCCTAAACCGTATTCTGAAATAGTGTCTTGTTTCTCCACTAGGCAGTGCCACAAGTTCCTCCAAAAATCGTAACACAACACACACACAAATGTAATACTTACTAATGTAAATCCACCCGATGATGGAGGTTTAAACCTTGGAAACGCGTCGTGGAAATAAATAAAACGGTGACTGGTAACAGTGAACTTGTTGTTTCATTTAATATATAGTTTATTTTACTTTAGGTACCACTCTTTACATTACGTTGTATTAATGAACATAACATAGAGTCCGTTCAGTATACGATGGGCGTTGCGTGGTGAGCAGTTGTCGTCCAAAGTGCTGCGCGAATTTATTCGTTTGAACGGAACGGGAGAACATTGTTCGCCCACCTTCGGAACTGCGATAACTGATTTGAAGTGCAAGTATGCAAGCTTTTTCAACCGATTTCATTGAAACTTTTCGGTACAAAAACAATTTTTACGTTACTGATAGCTTTATGTGTTAACTTCATGATGACTTGCCAGTCATTTAGTTAATGTGAATAGTTATTGTGATATTTGCCTTTAAGACGCTGCCCGAAATTCAAAAAAAATTGTAACGAGAAACAGGGATTGCTATGATTTTTCGTTTGGTACATTATACATAATATGTTGCTGCGTATGAAATTTAGCTAACATATTGGAGTTCTTGTAGGCTTGGATGTAGGTCTCTATCTGTCGCATATTTCGAGAAGCTTGATCTGATGTAGCACGCTCATTTGCGATTGCGTGCGCCAGTGATAAAGCCAGAATGAAATATCACAACATTCACAAATATTTCATAAACTGTTTGAGATACCGAACGGAGATTTTGGCTAACGACAGCAAGTAAAGATGAAAATATTTTGCCGTATAGTTATTATGCAAAACTTCGTCATCTACCATGTTATTCCGCGAACTATGAACTTTTGTGGAGGAGAATGTAGTTTTAAGGGTCATCGATAGATGGTGGAATGAGAAATGTTGCGGGTTGACGAACAACATGCGTGAAGATATTACACGTTAATTTTTCTACCGTAGGGTTCCTGTGCATTACCTTTTGACCTTCTTTATCCTGATTTCCTCTCGCAACTGCGCCTTGTAAACTTGTATAAACTCTGCTGTGTTTCGGCAAAAGACGCAAATTTAACATGGCAACAAGAGAAATCCTGGTTTTCCTCAAAATTCGCCACTCGTGACGCTTTTCTGAAAGTTACATATGGTTAACAAACCAAGAGAAAATAAGTCGCTGTTTTTGTTGCATTTTCAGAGTAACTTTTTTAGTCACTCACTGAAGCGGAGGTGACAGTAGATCTATCCTAACAGTCACCATGCAAGTGTTGGTGGTGGGGGCTCCCCTTCATATTTACAAAAAATGCATTCATAAGTCTCAGCATAGAACGGCATGCGTTTCCGTTGCGTGCCTTTCTCATGAGTATCAAGTTAACTTGGGCTTTATCTTTTAGTTTACAATAATTCAATAAATTGAGGATTGCGGGTGGTTTGGATACTGTGAGACGCTTGGAGGAAGGTTTCGTTAAGGCTGAATGTATTGACATAGTGTTGGGACTGTATATTCGTTAATATTGTCTTATTTGTCTGAAGAGAGTGGATGTTGTAAAACAGGGTTCTGTATTGTGTTGTGCAATGATGAGAGGCTAGGAAGTGGGTTGTGTGGGTGTCGAGACTGATTATTATGAAGATGAGGTGGAAGGTCAATCTGCTCGAGTGTGTGCAATCGATGGGAGATGAATATTTTGGAGAACTGTGGTTACAAATATGATAATATCTTCAGCAGTGAAAGGTGGGTGGAGGGATTTAGTGGGATAGAAACGACTGGCAGATGGTTTGGTTCGATAGGCGGAGACTTGACTGTTTTAGACAATGTGAGGCAATACAGTGAGGACAGGTTCTATAGTCAGCAGCGAGGTGGTCATTATAAAGGATTGGTTCCGTAGTCAGTACTGAGGTGGTCATTATAAAGGGATAGTGGAGGAGTTTTGAACATTAGACTTTGTGACAGTAGTTGTAAGTCAGGGCTTCTACAGTGAGGAGGTGATCATTGGTGGGAACAGGCAGTGGGAACGTGTATAAGGAAGGTGAGCCCTGAGTTGGGGCCTGAGTCATTGTAGATGCAGAGGGCTGTGCTCATTTCCATGGTAGGAATGGAATTTAGTTGAGATACGATCTCTTCTGCCGTGATCTCAGGGTCAGTCCTCACAGTCAGGAGAATTATGGTGAGTAGGCTATTGGTGTTTGGCTCAGGAGGTGGTGTTGAGGGGAGTCAGAGAGTCATAGGGGGCAAAGGTGTTGCGAAAGATAAGGGAAGGAGGTATGTCGCAGTTAGTGTTCGTGGATTTCATAACAAGGGCAAAATCTTTGTAGGGTATGGTTTGGGGAACAGAAAGATGTACGATGCACTTCTCTATTGCATGTTAGGGATTTTGGGATCAGTGCAGGATAGAAGGCAAGTGTCAACGGTTGGGGATGAAATGGCAGAGACAGGAGAATTGCTTTTTAGCTGTTCTGTAAAGGGAGATAGTGAAATATGTCATGGTGCAGGTCATAGGTCCGTTGAGTTGGCTGATGTTGGTGGCATGGCTTGTTGGAGGATGGAAAAAAGATTATTGTTTAACGCCCAATCGATAATTAGGTCATCATAGAATAAGAACAGGCTGCGGCTTTTCAAGGGATCCAGCAGGGAATTCCCGTTAAACGATTGCGGAAAATCACGAAGAACCTAAATTTTGTTGGCCAGCTGGTGACTGGAACCGTTGTCCTGTTGGATGTTAGTCCATCTTATCCTTTCCTGCTGAATGTAGAGCATAGGAATGGTTGAAAAGGGCAAAGGAAGTAGCAGAAGCAGGAGTCATGGTTGCAGGAAGAATAGAGCAAACTAAGGAAGTGATGGCAGATTACTAAAAGCCAATGCGAAATAGAGGGTGGACGTAGGGTTGCAGACTGGATGAAATGGTCCATGTTGTAACAGTGCGAGCATGGGGTGGGGTCATATGTTTAGCAGAGGTGGTAGGAATGCCAATGGTGGGATTAGGAGAGAGAGCACAGTCGTTAGGCGCTTATTACTAGCGACGGAAAGCCGCCGATGTCTGTGGGGGAGCCGGTGAGATGATTTTAGTGGAAGCAGTTAGTTGTCTGGAAAGGTAGTGGCGAGAGGCCTTCAGCGGTGATGGCTAAATATCTGCGGCTGAGGCAACGGGAGGATTGTGGAGGAAACGGCTAGATGTCTAACGCAGAGGCGGAGACATGACTGCAGTGGAGGCGGCTAGATGTCTGTGGTTGAGGCGGTGAGGCGACTGCGGCGGAAGCGGTGAAAAGTGACGATGACAGATAGGGGGCGAAATAATGTGACGAGGAGAGGAAACAACGACGAAGATGGGAAACGATGACAAATACAAATAAACAGCTATACAGCCAGTACTAGAGAATTGCTCTAGCTGGTCTAGGTTATAAGCTGCACAACAAGATGACAACCACTGCTCTAGCACTAGAGAGTTGCCCTGGTCAAACTAGTTCAAAAGTTGCAGAACTCAAGTGTTTCAACCCACTAATAAGTCCCAGCTTATGAAAGCCCAGCTTATATATTCCATACTGCTGATAAAATGGGCAATCATGTTGTTGCTCGCCAGCTGATACAATACTATCACGCTAACAGCACACCTTCAAGAGTTCAAATGGTTGAAATGGCTCGGTGCACTATGGGACTTAACTTCCGAGGTCATCAGTCCCGTAGAACTTAGAACTACTTAAACCTAACTATCCTAAGGACATCACACACATCCATGCCCGAGGCGACCATAGCGGTCGCGCGGTTCCAGACTTTAGCGCCTAGAACCACTCGGCCACTACGGCCGGCCCTTCAAGAGTCTCGGTGCACAGTTGTCCATCGGAAATAATAGAAAAGTTCTGAGTGGGATTACAATTAGGGGCGAAGATATCTTAATGATAAGATTCGCGCAGGGCATTGCCACACTCAGTTACAGTCAGGACTTACTGAACATAACATAACGTCTAATGAGCACATTATATTGGTTATACGAAGGGCAAACTAATTGGGAGCAGACGAAACAAATTTAGTGATAAACTGAAATCAAAACTGGTGACCGTGAAGTAGATGAGTTGAAGGAATTACTTTACCTTCCAAGCAAAATAACTCACGATGGACGTAGCAAGGAGGATACAAAAAGCAGGCTGGCACAAGCGAAAAGGGTACTCCTGGCCAAAAGAAATCTACTGGCATCAAACATAACCCTTAATCTGTAGAAGAATCTCTAAGAATGTACGTTTGAAGTACAGAATTGTACGTAAATGAATCACTGACTGTGGGAAACCGTAAAAGAAGAGAACCAAAGCTGTAGAGATGTAGTGCTGTAGATTGATCTATAAAATTAGAAAACTGATCCTCTCCCCTACCAACCATCCCCGCCCTCACACCCCGGATGAAAGGGTAAACCCAATCATTTTACGTAGATATGCCATACCTAATTAACTTCTGGACTATGCACTATGAGAAATATGAACCTGCAGGTGGAGTAGTAATAAGTGTTCTCTGCCATCCAAGTTCTCCGCACACTGTCTCGTAGGAAAATACGCAGAAGCTTTTGTGAAGCAGATGCAAGCATGCAGTACCAGCTTCTACCAGTACCAAAGTTCTCAGAGTAAATGGTTCGTGTTTTGCGAGTATTCCTTGACCCTTCCGCAGTTGCAAATGTTACGAGTTGGAGATCAAATTAATTTACAAAGGAAGTGCGACGACTAGAATACGTGGCCAACTTTACCGCGGATGGAACGCAGAAGGGTTGCTTTGCGAGCTTGCGGCGGGAAATGGAAGGGGGATTTAATCGAGACTTCCTTTCCAGCTGTCTTGCCACGACACAGATGAACACGGCACAGCTGCGTTTGATTTTCGTTTGCTCACTGCCGCTGCAGCAGCTTTACTTGGAGCAAGAGCGAAGAACTTTGTTTCCGAGGGCAATATACCTCCATGACGCCATCCCATCGTCACTTCATTACATCGAATGTAATGAATGAAAACAGAATGATGTTCACTGTAACAGATCTAGTGAAACGGTAGACAGACAACATTCCGTAATATAAACCAAAGTTAAGCTGCAGTTTTTTCACCCAACAGAGTAGTTGAAAGATGAACTCGCTATTGACTTACAGCTATAAAAATATGCTGTCTTTTTTATGACGATGCTTAACTTTCGGACTGTAGTGACCGTGTCTGCCTCGCAGTACGAAATCCCAACAGTTAAGATTCGATAGCTGGAATGTGCTTAAAGTGAACATACGCTTCATTTATGTGAACTGAATTTAATTTGCCTAGGGCGGGATTTCTCATTCTTATGACACATAAGTGATAAAAACTAGTTTTCGTTTCCCTTTCAGAAATATTTCTTATGATTTTGTGATTACCTATCTTCATAAAATGTATGATTTTTATTTATTAAACCAAACCGATATAATTAGGGCCATCAGCCTTTCACACATGGAGTACATTTTTACATCATAGTTACGTGAGAAATAACAATTTTAATATGTCAGATAGTATTAAAATGATTTGAGAGTCTAAACTGACAGATGAGCAAATATTACTGACGATGAAATAATGAATACTTACTGCGCTAAAGCAGCTACTGGCACTAATATGGATAACAGTAATAATAATCATGATGATAATAAAAACAGTAATGGTTGTGGCAGATGTAAATAATTTATAAGTGTGTAAAATAGATTTTTTCTGAGAAAGCAGAGACAAGGGTAATACTTATCTCCATGTAAAAATTAAACTCTCATGACCGGAATAGGCACAATTAATAATATATTCCGAGCTATTATGCCGTGGTCTAAAGGATTTCACTTCAAAACCCGACGTTTCGTCACCATCTGCGGAGGACATTTTCAAGAAGGATCTTAGCTTTGTTAAACGTCCAATTCCCAGCTTCGTTCGCTACTTACCACAGCAAAATTCCACTTAAGTTAGGTTCCGCACAGTGGCGTGGCGTCATATGTTTTGAAACGTTAACGTAGGTGCTTGACGCAGAATTAAAACATCTCACCACTGCATTGCTCAAGAATCATTATTCGTTCGTTGAAGGGAAAAGAGCATTAAGATCACCGCGTAGAACTCTTAGTGATACTCAATCGCAGATGAAATTCAAAGTTTTCCTGACATTCCTTAAGGACATGACTGACCGCAAAGAAACAACCTTGAAAAAGCGGAACATCACGTTAATTTACACTACTGGCCATTAAAATTGCTATAGCAAGAAGAAATGCAGATGATAAACGGGTATTCATTGGACAAATATATTACACTACAACTGACCTATGATTACATTTTCACGCAATTTGGGTGCATAGATCCTGAGAAATCAGTACCCAGAACAACCACCTCTGGCCGTAATAACGGTCTTGATACGCCTGGGCATTGAGTCAAACAGAGCTTGGATGGCGTGTACAGGTACAGCTGCCCATACAGCTTCAACACGATATGACAGTTCATCATGAGTTGTGACTGGCGTATTGTGAGGAGCCAGTTGCTCAGCCACCCATGACTAGACGTAAGATCCGGAGACTGTGCTCGCCAGAGCAGCAGTCGAACATTTTCTGTATTCAGAAAGGCCCATACAGGACCTGCAACATGCGTTCGTGCATTATCCTGCTGAAATGTAGGGTTTCGCAGAGATCGAATGATGAGTAGAGCAACGGGTCGTAACACATCTGAAATGTAACGTCCACTGTTCAAAGTGCCGTCAATGCGAACAAGAGGTGACCGAGACGTGTAACCAATGGCACCCCATACCATCACGCCGGGTGAAACATCCCCTTTTAACAATTTTTTACAACTGTGCTTAACCTGACACACAATATATTTTTTTTTTTTTTAGCGCAACGCAATCTGACTTTCAAAATCTCTAGAAGAGAATGGCCCTGACTAACATTAAACTATCTCTTTCACAAATCACTTACCTCACAAAAATCTTCGCTGCTCAAGCTACTGCAATACAGCGAGCGCCACTACTGCCAGCTAAATAAAAGATTCAAACTATGGAAGGCACTAACTACTGATAGGGATAGTTAGCAAATGAAAGATATTAATAGAGAACAAACAATGTATTTACCTTGATATCATGACAAATTACAAAACTGCGCCATCTCTCTCCCCACATCCACCACTGCTGGCGGCACACCTCCAACTGCCCAACGCTACGCGCTGTTCACAGCCAGCTGCCTAACACTACAATGGTTGAGTATTACAACAATGCAAAGCAGCCACAGACTGCACACGGCACAGCCGGTGATTTTCATACAGAGGTGGCGTTACTAATAAAAAAACCTAAACAGCCTACTTACATAGCCCCCATGCTCCCCACAAAAAATTTTACAAATTTTGTTGGGCACTGGCCAATACATATTTGTTAAATTTTTTTTTCACAATTACAATAACAAAGAAATCAAATGCACACACTTATTGATACAATGTTGGTCAAAAGCTAAAATTTTCTCACAGTCCATAAAGACAGTCCTGATCATTCATCACATTGCAGTGTTTTTCTCAAAGTCTGAGCAGTAAAAGAAAATGCACACGGAAGTAGTGGATTTCCATGCAGTCTTGAAGAAGTATTGTTGTCCTTCCAACGGAAAGACAGTGCTGACTCTCGACATGCTGACAGGTAATGGGCCACAAGAGAGCAAACCCACAGCGGAGTCAGTCGAAGTTTTGAAGAGTATTGGTGGGTAGGTCATCACAGAGCAGACCCACTGTAGTCCTGGTAGAGATTACGGTATTGGTGGGCCACCAGAGGTGCAGACCCACTGCAGTCCTTGTAGAAATAATGGTATTGGTGAGTCATCAAAGGTGCAGACCCACTGCAGTCCTTGTAGAGATAATGGTACTGGTGAGTCAGCAAAGACGCAGACCCACTGTAGTCCTTGTAGAGACGGCCAGCAGCCATCTGTTGCGACTGTGCAGGTGCACAATCACCATCGAAGAGTCTTGCGGATAATGTAGCAAGTCCATAACCACCACTTGTGCACTCACAAAGTTTTTGGAATTGTCCTCAGAACCAGCAATGCTGTTATCCAGTCCCTTGCTGAATTATTAACACACGTGCAAACACTAACAGTCCCTACTTCTCACATATTGTCCATATACTATGACCAATAGAAACGTGTGCAGTGAAATGTAACTTACAAGTTACTTAATTTGATGACCTGGTGTCAATTACAATTTTATAACATAAGAACACAATAACAAAGGTACAAAACACATCATTCAAGAACATAACAATACAAATAACAGTTGCGGTAATAGGGGCTTTACAAAAGAATAGAAATAAACATATACATCAGTGTTACAGGAATTATGACATAATTTCATACATAAAAGATCAGAATAACTTTTGAAACATCAACTTCACACCTAAGCATTAACACAGAACAGATAAATGTCTAATCATCTTTACAAAGTAAATAACATATTATCAATGCAAATTATATTTGAGGATCACAGTATTCCTCATCATAGTGAATGTAGCTTAGTATTAGAAGAAGAAAAAATTCTATGAAACTACACAAAGACAGGAAGAAAACAAATACACAAGGGTACACAAACACATAGTGGGATAACACAATGGAAAGGACAGGGTTCGTTTTCAGTGTAACTTTTGGTACTGCAGTCCAACCCAAAACTTCATTCCATAGATCTTTCGTCTTATTTCCACATTTGTTTCCACCAAAAAAATCCTATTCAAGCATGCGTTCTGTATATATATATATGTTCACATATTTCTTACCTCATTATTTATTTTCCATTATCTTACTTCATCATTTATTTCCAAGAAAATCCTACCTAAACCTGTTGTCCCTAAACCCTACTTTTTTTTTGGTTCATATCCTATTTCAAAATACTGTTTTGGCCAAACCATTTTCTTATAGATTTTCAATGTATTTCTTCCAATTCATCATAGTTAGTTTCTTATATAGTCTACCCCCTCTTAAGCTAACTTAAATCTACTGAGCTCAGATATATATACCAAGGGACGAGGCAATGCAGCATCACATAAAACAATTAATATAAACAGCAATGAAAAAAAACGCAGATTTGCGAAGCAAGCAGTATTAAGAAATTAGCAAAGCAATTGTAATATTACAACTAATCTAAGGCAATGTGCAGCAAACAATAAAAATATAAAAATAAATCATTAGTAAAACTGGCTTAACAGAATAATACAAAATCAAATTCAATAACACTATGCCTGGCAAACAGCAGCAACTTATACCTAAATATGACATAGCTCAAGCAGAAAAAATAGTACACTAAATTCATACAATGCAGATAAGGGAAATGTATAATCACATCTTAATGTCTAAGTAATTAAAGTGGTGCACCACAAAAACTAATTCTACAAAAAATTACTCAGTAGTTGAAAAGAAAATTATGTATGCAGTTCCTGGTATTAGTCCCTTCTTATTGTTCTTTCCATTCCAAGAGCTCCTTTTTCGAAGAATGTGGATTACAAAATTATTATTTAATAGATCTGCAGACAGAAAATATTTATATTAGTACATCTATAAAATTTTATTTTAACCAGTGCTGCAGTGCAGCTAGAAACTAGATATTAAACAAAATGGGCAAAGCAAGGCGTGAAACGTCATTCACTAGCCATATGGCATTTCTCTCAATTAGCACGACAATAGCCGTGAAATGTTGCGATGCTTTCTACAAAGGAACGTCAATAGCGATTATAATGGCCTCTTTTTTCTTCTACCTGTGCAGCTGGAAGGCTAATGGTTTTTTTTTGTTCGGGCGGCTGTCGCCCAGGTGTCTGACACAGCTGTGTGCCCACGACGTATTACGTGCAGGTGGTCACTTAACTTTCGTACGGAAATATTTACGACAGCAGTTTCCGCTACAACGGCAGTCTTAAATAAAAATATTTCACAGGTCAAGAATTAGCGTTGCAAACCTGTAAAAACAAAATCCCATGAATATAACAGTGTCCAAAAAATTTTCGTCGGCATTGTGATACATTCACGCATTTACACACATTTCATAATTCTAGAAGTACGATTCTCGGTTTCCAACATACGTCTTCACAAGGCAGAGTTCCTAACCGCTACTCATTACTCCTTACCTTATTACACATATACAAATTCGTCGACGCTTCTTCAATACTTCATCATTAGATACATAGCATAATCAAATTCTTCATATAACATTAGCTTACTAATCATAAACATACCTCAACAACATAATACACATCGTCGTCGTAAAAAATAACATCATAACACCTCAGTCAAATCTCAAAATCGTCGTAGCTTCCTCCAATAGTTTCAAAACCTAAAAAAAATTCTCTGCTCATTTCAAAAGTGTCATCTGCCTCAAACGTACTTTAAAATCATGATTCCATACCAAAGACATCATTCAAAGCTCACATTGTATCACAATGGTTCCGAAAAAATATGAACAGTTTACAAAGTACAGACAAAATACAATTTCATACGTATGAAGTTATTCAACTGTGTAATTACGTAAACATCTGTCACTGACGTAGTAAAAAAAATGTTTGTCTCTCTCAGTTAAGTGATCTGATAGCTGTGTAATACTGTGTTGGAGAAATATGGTACCGATGTGTAAAGTTGTATAAGCAAATACCATATTAGCTAGGGTTCCTTGTGGTTGCCACACACATGGTACACAAAGTAAGCGTGTACCCCCCTGAGGATTAATGTAATTATACCCTCAGGTGTTACAGATTACAGCAATGGAATGAAATGTATCACGGAAAACCTTCTTTGTAATTAAAAAATCTTTAAAAGTAAGTGTTTTAAGTATAAGATTAATCACTCAAATGCGTGTACTGTAGCGCTAAACTGTGCGTCTTGTCGCAACATAATCTCTGTGGAAGTGTCGTAGTTATCGTCCTCCGAAAGCTAAGTTCTGCAGAAGTCAATGTACTTACCTCATGCTAAACAAAAGTGAAATGCTTTGCGTATAGATATCTTAGTTATTACGCTTATTGTTGTGATGAAGAAAGTACTGTACTGTAACGTATTGTTGTGCCACGAAAAAGGCTGTCTCATTGTTGCCATACCACAAAAGTTACTACTAAAACATGTTTTTCTTTCCTGAAGAATTCAGAAAACTGTGCAGATATAAAACAGATACACCGCAAAAGCAACAAGATGAATTGTGTCACACATTAGTAGCGTCGTGATAAAATCGTGTAGCTGTCACATAAACTAACCACTGTGTCATCTGGTATCTCACAGAAAGTACTTTAAACCCAGAATGTATTTTCAAGTAAACCAAAATGTTGCATTAAAAAAAAAAGCAGATTATCTTTCAATAAACGGTTTTACGTGTGAAATGTGGTGTAAACCTTTACTCTTCCTAGTACGCAGAGTTTCAACTTCAACGCAATTATCATGTGGTATACGTCGGATTCTGTAAGGTCCATTGTAAACTAGAAAGAATTTGTGACTCAAGTGTTTCTTCTTATGTGACAATGAATGAGCTTTAATGAGAACTTTCTGACCAATATACAATTTCTTTGCATTTGCTTCACCGTGTGGTTTTCTCCTTTTATCTGTTGCAGATTTTATATTTTTAAGAGCCAAATCAATTATGTCTTTGTGTCGAAGTTTACGTGTATTCGGGAAAGGTACAAGCTCTCTGATTCTGTTCGGTGGTTCTTCATTCTTCAGTACAAGAGTAGGTGGTAAAGCAGTGGAGTCATGAGGCATTTCATTCAGCACGTTTTGAAATAAGTGTAAATATCTGTCCCAATGCTGATGCTTTCTGTGACAATAAAGTCTGCAAAGCTTATTGATTTCTTTCATAATCCGTTCGGAGGGGTTACAATGTGGTGAGTACAATGAAATAAAAACAGGTTTGATTTTATGGTTGCGAAGCATACGAGACCAAACAGCAGATCTGAATTGCGGTCCGTTATCTGAAATGACTTTAGCAACGTGGCCAACTTCACGTAAGAAATTTTTAACAAAGGCGTTGGATACAGATCGTCCAGTGGCTTTACGTAACGGAGTGAAAGAAACAAATTTGGAAGTAAGTTCAACAGCGACTAGAACGTACGAAAATCCATTCGATGTTCTGACAAGGGGTCCCAATAGATCAACTGCAGCAAATTCTTTTAATTTAGAAGGAATAATAGGAAACAATGGAGCACGATGTGAGACAGTAGATGGTTTCGCCTTTTGACAAAGTTTAAAAATAGACAAGACTCTTCGAATTCTCTTTTCCATATTGTTAAAATAACAAGTCGTTCGAAGAATATGATAACATTTTCGTGGACCAAAATGTGCGTAGCTGAAATGAATGTACCAAATGAGCTCATTAACAAAATCGTCAGGAATGCAAAGTACCCATAGCTTGTCATCAACAGTGCAGCGTTTGAACAGTATGTTGTTTCTAACCAGATAATAATGCCGAATCTGTGTGTGTGTCTTTTCATGCCATTTGCTTTTGATGTCTTTCCAAATCGGATCTTTATCTTGTTCATGAGCAATGTCCTTTAAAGATGTGGTGATGAAGTTTTCAAAGGCGACTTTCTGAATGTAAAGAATACTGAAATTTTTCTCGAGGTTGCCTTCTGTGTTACTTTTCTCAAGCCCAGCCGGTGCGCGTGACAGTGCGTCCGCAACAATGTTCTCCTTGCCGGGAATGTAGACTATTGTGAAGCGGAATTCTTGCAGAAACAATGCCCAACGTTTTAACCTGTCATGATTTAATTTTGAAGACATAAGAAATTGTAATGCACGATGATCACTGTATACTTTTACGTGCTTACCAGAAAGAAAGAAACGGAATTTGTTAAATGCCCAAACGATAGCTAAAGCTTCTAATTCAGTAACGGAATAATTTTTTTCAGATTTTGTTAGCACTCGGCTAGCAAAAGCAATGGTTTTGTGAACAGTAGTGTCATTTTCTGTGGCTTCTTGAAATAAATGGGCACCAAGACCGACTTTAGAAGAATCCGTGCTAAGGCAGAAATCTTGTGACAGATCTGGATGAGCTAGAATTGGCGCGTTAAGTAGCGATTCTTTCAAAGAATTGAATTCCAACTGTGCTTCTTCGTCCCAGTTCCAAATAGTATTTTTTCCAGTGAGAGAACAAAGTTTTGGTGTAACAAGGATTTGCATATTCAGAAAACGACGGTAAAAATTTACGAGACCTAGAAAACTGCGGACTTGTCTTTTTGTGGATGGAACTGGAATGGCTCTGATTGCTTCTAATTTTTCAGGATCCGGCTGAATGCCTTCAGAAGAAATAATATGTCCCAAAAACCTCACCTTTGACCTACCGAATTCAGACTTTTCCAAGTTAACTGTAATTCCAGATTCTGCAAAAATACGTAACAAACTGTTGAGGATGCGATTATGTTGTTCCCATGAAGCTTCTGCTATTAGAATATCGTCCACATATAAGGTGATGTGACGTTTTAAGAACTCAGGTAATATGGAATTTAGCCCGCGAATGAATGCTGCTGAAGAAATGTTCAAACCAAAAGGAAGTTTCCGAAACTGATAACAAACGCCGAAACAAAGGAAAGCTGTGTATTTTCTACATTCTGGATGAAGTTCGATCTGATAAAAGCTGGATCTGAGATCAATGGAAGACAACACATTTACACCATTGAAATTTTGAAGAAGTTCTTCCAACGTTTGCGGCCTGTCTGTTTCAGGAATAATGATAGTATTAATTTGTCTCGAATCTAAGACAAGCCTGATTGATCCATTTTTCTTCTCAACAACATGTAATGGATTGTTGTATGAGCTTACTGCAGGCTCAATAATGCCCTCGTCAAGCATAGATTGTATTTCTGTTCTAACACGGTCCCTATAATGCGCCGGAATTACGTATGGTCTAACACAAAATTTAGTATGCTCACGAACACGAAATTGGTATTGAAATCCCTTGATTGTTCCTGTTTTATGAGTAAAAACTGTGGAATGTGCTTGTAAAATCTCAAAAAGGTCTTGCCTATCATTGTCATTACAATTCTCAATTGTTTGAATTTTATTCTGAATTAACTCATTAGTATCAAATGCGCCGTCGATATCACCCCTGTCAGTACTTGCAGAGTGATTGTTAGTGTCAAGTTCCGTCGAAAATTCCGAACTGTTGTCTAACAGGAGGTAAAGCCGATTAATTTCTTCGTCATGGTTTGAGAGCCAATCTTCAAAATTCAAAGCTACTGACTTACCTTCTTTTTCTAAACTTATTTCAGCATCGTGAAAGCTTAAGATTGCTTTGTATTTATTCAAAAAGTCTACTCCCAGTATAATTTCCGTCGACAATAATGGAACAATAAGAAAGTTCATAGAGAAGCTGTGGCTTTGACAAAAGAATTCTAAGTAGGTTTGTTGGCGTACATCTACACTTTTTCCAAAGATTGCACCTTGTAATTTAATCTTACGTAACGGAAGTGTGGGGCAATCGTTCGATATGTTGCATTTTCTAAAAGCTGTTTCACTAATTACTGAAATGGGACTGCCAGAGTCAAGTACTGCCGTAAATTTTACGTCATTTACTGTAATGTGAATCACAGGATATGCAATGTTGTTATGTTTTACGTCGTGTTCTTGGAGTAAGATGTCCCTAATGTCTTCCATTTTTACGTAATTACTTGCTACGGCAGCTGCGTCGTTAGTGTCACACGTGCGTTTCGTGGCTGCCAGCTGTATGAGTCACTGCCTATTGTCTCTTTGTTGGCGCGCGTCGTTATTGGGGTTTGGAGACCTAACTTCTACAAATTCACCGTGACGAGAGGGCCCTGCCCTGCTTAAATCCCGCCAGTTCTGATGCAATTCAGGTCTGTCGTTACGATCACATCGTCTGTCGTCATGTCGGTAGTTTCTGTGGTTTCTTTCTTGTCGGTTAAGTGGTGGAGAATTTCTCCCTGAATCGTAACTGCGCGCTGGACCGTTGCGTCTAAAGTTATTCTGTCCCTCGTAATAATAATTGTTTTGGTTCCCATATTGTCTGTTTCTCTGATTGTCTCTGTGATAGTCATTACCGCGGAGAGGTGATCTTTCCCTGTAATTATTACTACTCTGCCAACGGTTGTTATACGGGTGGTGTCTGTTTCGGTCACGATTTGTGTTGTGAGAATAGCCTTGTCGCGTCCAGTTATTATTTCTTTCATCGCGGAATTGCGACGGATGTGATCTGTAATTGTTGTGCTCGTGCGTTCCGCGATTGTCAGTGTCAATTTCCAGTTCTTGTAAGAGTCCTTGAAATGCTTCAATGTCGTCTTTGCAACGTCCTGCCAAAATAATGTGTCGCAAATGTTCAGGCAGTTTGATTAAGCAAATGCGGATGAGTTCTGAGGGGCTGTATGGGTTTGACAGGTACTGATTCTTGTGCAACATGTCTTCAAAATATTTCACAAGACTGGAGAATTCAGATTGTTCGAAATGTTTCATCATTATGATGCCATGTTTTACTCGGTCTTGTGTGGTTTGAGACCAATATGCTGAGAGGAAGGCATGGTAAAATTCTCCTTCACTATGACAATCGTGAATGACCGAACGCATTCTTACAGCTGGTTCATTCTCTAAATAGTCACACATAAATTCTAATCTGTGTTCTAATGACCAGTTGGGGGGAAAACAATGAGAGAATTGATCGAGCCACGCTTGTGGATGAATGTCGTTGGCAGAATTCTTAAACGTTTTGAATTTACGTGTAGTAATGAACAGCTTATAGTCAAAGTCATCATGTCGGCGAGTCGCATATCGCTCATTGTTAGGTCGTGTCGGCCGTTCCATCTCAAAATTCGGTGCGCATTGCCAGTTTCTTTCATAACTTCCGAAATGCCCTGTGTTATTATTTTGTGGCTGTTCCGTATTTCTAAGTCCCTCTTCCCGTGTTGGGGCGCGAGTGTCCTCTGAAATACGTAATTCTTGTATTACCTGTGTCAGCTGATCTTGTACTTCGCGGATTTCTCTTTTGTACTGTGTATTGATTTGATTTTGATTTTGTTTGAATTTTCTAATTTGTTCATACTCTTCTGTGTCAGTGAAGGCTACAGGTCTTGTGCCATTCAGATCATCATCTACCTTTGTAGATAAGTTAGTGACCTGATCCGAAAGTTCGCCTACTTTCTCCGATAGTGAACACATTTCCTCAGTGTGTTTTTCTGAACCAAGTTTCAGAGTGTCCATTTGTGTTGAAATCGAATCTACTGTGTCCTTCAAGTTTTCCTGAGTTTTTGCAAGTTGCATAACCGAATCGGTAGATGCAACTGAGTCAAATTTAGCTTGCAAGGTCTCATGATTTTCATGAACAGTAGTTTGCAGTTCTTTTATGGCTGCTTCGTGATTCTGTAGTGCATTTTCATGACGCGAAAAAATAGGTTGGAAATGCTCACAAATTTGTGTTTTTACGTCATTACAGACTTTTTGACATTTCGATTCAATGTGATGTAACTCATTAGTTAAATCCTCACGTGTTTGTTCAAGTGTGGTGTCTAACTTTTTGAGATTTTGTTCCACTGTGTCTAACTTTCGAAGATTTTGTTCCATTGTGTCTAACTTTTGAAGCTTTTGTTGTGTTTGTCCCATTTGTTGTATTAATTGTAATAACAATGCACTGGTGTCTGGAACATGTTCCTCAGTGCTTTTCGGCAGTGAATTTGCACCGGAAACATTCACATTTTGACAAGCAGAAAATGTGTCTTGACTTATTTGAGAAAACGGTGAGGATCCAAAACCTGAATCTACAGTATTTGCGAGATCGTGTCGCGTCATTTCGGATTCCTGAGCCGAGCTATTGCCGACCGATCGATCGATAATGCTTCCCTCTTCACTAATTGTTTCACTGTCCACGCCATTGTTTGAAACCCGCTCCATTTCCCTATGCGCAATTACCAAATTACTACTATTAACATTAGTTAATTCATTATTCTGCGGCGCTAACATATTGCTTTCGTCTTCACTGTCATTTCTCAATTTACTTTGGAGCCTAGTGTTACGTTTTTCACACGCCATTATTGTCACAGTATTTCACACGACAACACAGAAAAACTCAATTTGAAGAGCAAAAATAAGAGAACACATTAACATAACACTGAAAATAATATCTAGTTAATTGCAGCTGCGAAATACTTGGTGCAAATCTACATGCATACCACAACTGTTTTACTGTACAACAATGAAAAACTACAACTACAATGGAAATTCTCTCTACAATTACGCGCTAGCAATAAACAAAAGCTACACTAATTACACAAACTATAAGAAAAAATCAGAAGATTCCAGTGAGGTATCCTCGGCTAAGGGTCGACATATGAAACGTCCCCTTTTAACAATTTTTTACAACTGTGCTTAACCTGACACACAATATATATTTTTTTTTTTTTAGCGCAACGCAATCTGACTTTCAAAATCTCTAGAAGAGAATGGCCCTGACTAACATTAAACTATCTCTTTCACAAATCACTTACCTCACAAAAATCTTCGCTGCTCAAGCTACTGCAATACAGCGAGCGCCACTACTGCCAGCTAAATAAAAGATTCAAACTATGGAAGGCACTAACTACTGATAGGGATAGTTAGCAAATGAAAGATATTAATAGAGAACAAACAATGTATTTACCTTGATATCATGACAAATTACAAAACTGCGCCATCTCTCTCCCCACATCCACCACTGCTGGCGGCACACCTCCAACTGCCCAACGCTACGCGCTGTTCACAGCCAGCTGCCTAACACTACAATGGTTGAGTATTACAACAATGCAAAGCAGCCACAGACTGCACACGGCACAGCCGGTGATTTTCATACAGAGGTGGCGTTACTAATAAAAAAAACCTAAACAGCCTACTTACACGGGTTATACACCAGTATGGTGATGACGAACACACGCTTCCAATGTGCGTTCACCGCGATGTCACCAAACACGGATGCGACCATCATGATGCTGTAAACAGAACCTGGATTCATCCGAAAAAATGACGTTTTGCCATTCGTGCACCTAAGTTCGTAGTTGAGTACACCATCGCAGGCGCTCCTGTCTGTGATGCAGCATCAAGAGTAATCGCAGCCATGGTCACCGAGCTGATAGTCCATGCTGCTGCAAACGTCGTCGAAGTGTTTGTGCAGATTGTTGTTGTCTTGCAAACGTCCCTATTTGTTGACTCAGGGATCGAGACGTGGCTGCACGATCCGTTACAGCCATGCGGATAAGATGCGTGTCATCTCGACTGCTAGTGATACGAGGCCGTTGGGATCCAACACGGCGTTCCGTATTACCCTCCTTAACCCACCGATTCCATATTCTGCCAACATTGGATCTCGACCAACGCGAGCAGCAATGTCGCGATACGATAAACCGCAATCGCGATAGGCTACAATCCAACCTTTACCAAAGTCAGAAACGTGATGGTACGTATTTCTCCTCCTTGCACGGGGCATCACAACAACGTTTCTCCAGGCCACGCCGGTCAACTGCTGTTTGTGTATGAGAAATCGGTTGGAAACTTTCCTCATGTCAGCATGTTGTAGGTGTCGCCACCGACGCCAAGCTTGTGTGAATGCTCTGAAAAGCTAATCTTTTGCATATCACAGCATCGTCTTCCTGTCGCTTAAATTTCGCATCTGTAGCACGTCATCTTCGTGGTGTAACAATTTTAATGGCCAGTAGTGTACATCACCTAAAATTTCCCAAGGACGCTCGAAAACCGCTGCAAAAAGCTGAAAATTATAGGAATCCGTGTAGCTGCAGGGAGGAGTACGATAGTACCACAAACAGAACTGTCAAAAACCGACTCGAGGAGCACAGGGGCAATTCCAGAAGAGGGAGACCGACAGATCAGCTGTCGCGGGACATGCTTTACAGCCAGGAGACCACCACATTTATTTAGACCGGATTCAAGTACTAGCAGTCACAAACGTTTACTACGAAAGGCTATACAGAGAGGCCATAGAGATTGTGAAACACCCCATGAATTTTAATTAAAAGTAGGAGGGCGTGAAATTGAATGAAATGTGGATTCAGGTGCTGATGAGGATTTGTACCAGACTTCAACCATGGGTTGATAGTAACAGCGGACGGCTACACTCGACAACGGCCAGTTGCGCTCGCGTATTCAAAACACGTGACGTTACGCCACTGCGCGGAAGCTCGCGGAAGCGGAATTTTGCTGTAGTCAGTAGCGAGCTAGGGTGTGAATCGGGCGTTCAACAAAGCTACTATCCTCCACAGATGAGGACGAAACGTTGGGTTTTGAAGTGATATCACTTACACCATGGCATAATAACCTGGAATATTTTATTAATTGTAATTTTTATCTCCTCAGTACAAAGTTAATCTTCACTGCTCACACTTCCATTGTCACTTCATTGGCATTTCTTGTATATTTCCTTTGGTATTTTGTATTTGACACAATTTTGCAACACAAAACTCCAGCAAGGACACGTAATTTATTGCATGGGGTCGTTATTCAACTGTGGCAGCCTGTGCCCACAGTTCCATCATCTACTATTGCTGAGTATATGGATTTTACCTCGTCCAGGCATTTACATCGTTTTACCAACAAAGAATCTAAATTATAGAGCATCAATTTCGTCCAGATTCTGTTAAAAAATAAGCACTTTCTAGTACTTCTCTGATATATACTTTCCTACATTCCTTGTTTATTTTCTACAATTAGCAAGTCATCGTAAACACAAAATATTCCAGTGGAATGACATGTGGAGTTCCGTCATTCATGTATTTCATGATAATGCATAGTATGGAACTAACGAATTAAGATGAACTGCAGAGCAACAGACTAAGATAAATCACCGTACCATTCTTATCCTAAACGAGGAAACAAATCAAATGAAAAGGAATGAATTAATAGTACCCGTTGTGTGCTTCAAAGCAATCGTGTTCTGTTACAAGGGCAAATTTTGATATATAACTTTAGTACAACCTGTCTTTTTCTTTCCTTAGCCGCCCACCGATACGTTCTCCTATCACCCTTCTTATAAATTTTACGAATACGTCATCTTTATGGGTTTTTCAGTGACATTCTTAACTACAATAGCGTCCAATAACTTTCCCAGAAAAGTTAGTAATATAATCAATGAGGTATGATCCAGAGGGACTGACGAAACTAACAGTACATCCGTGCGATGAACTGACCACATTCTGTCTCCCGAAGTGGGCGGGATTACAACTACACAGCACTCCAATTAGCCGAGTCACAGACGGATGGTGTACACGACTCCACTATCAGCACGTGCCGAGGTAATCCATCGTTAGTATATCCGTGTTCCCGCGAAGTAATAATTACATCTTTTCCAATTAATTTTGAGAAGTGTGCAGGAAGGATACTACTTATTCCACGATTATACATGAGAAAAAGTCTACACATACTCGACAGATGAAGAAAAATTTAAGTCCACCTTTATTTAACAGGTTTAACGTTTCATAGACTCTTAGTTTCCTTTGTTTCCCTGTTTACCACAACACAGGCAAGGGCTGTTCCATAAAATTAAATTTGGTTATTACACGCTCTAACGACAGTTGTCAGTCACCTTCTTAGTACCATACTTCATGTAACAGGAGACAAAATTTACTTTTTTTGCCAAAGATTACTCGATTCATTCTCCGTGCTGCTGCAGCTTACCGATTCTAAGATATTTTGTCACTTTCTGAGCGCATTCCGTATGAGAAGTAATACTGGTCATAGAGGTTACTGAAGCACTGAAATTATATATTAATGAAACTAATGCCACAGTAGGCGATCTTATCCGTCGACTTACAAAAAGCGTTAGACTAAGTAAAATAGTTCGACACGTATCACTCATATCGTTTCACCCTGAATTTTAATCCCACTCCTGAACTTCTACTTTACTTCCGCTATTGCTTCTTCGATGCACAGTCTGAGCAGTACGTGTGAAAGACTACTTCTGTCTTCCACCATCTTTCAACCTAGCTATTTGTTCTTGGTCTTTTTTTCTTATGGCTCCCTCTAGGCTCCTTTACTTGTTTATACCAGCCATCTTTCCCTACAGCTTACTGCTATTCCTCTCAGAATTTAAGCGTATAGTTCCGTGGTAAGTCAGTGTTAAG
This sequence comes from Schistocerca nitens, assembly GCF_023898315.1. Taxonomy (NCBI): domain Eukaryota; kingdom Metazoa; phylum Arthropoda; class Insecta; order Orthoptera; family Acrididae; genus Schistocerca; species Schistocerca nitens. The sequence continues at coordinate 709,030,871 of NC_064615.1, forward strand.
CTGGTTGCTGAGGTCATTGTCCGTCAAAGTCAGGCGTCTAGGCTGAAAGGTGCCGGCCAGAGTGGCCGAGCGGTTCTAGGCGCTACAGTCTGGAACCGCGCAACCGTTACTGTCGCAGGTTCGAATCCTGACTCGGGCGTGGATGTGTGTGATGTCCTTAGGTTAGTTAGGCTTAAGTAGTTCTAGGGGACTGATGAACTCAGAAGTTAAGTCCCACAGTGCTCGGAGCCATTTGAATCATTTTTTTAATCTGGAATTGATTTCGACAAATAAGACAAGTTTTTCACAGACCTCATAGAAAGAAATCCATGGAGGTCAGATCTGGAGATCAAGAGCAGGCCACAGCGTCTTCATGTTCAGTACGACCGCGCCGTCGAAGACGAGGAGGAGATGAGTGACGTCCTGTAGACAACGAGATCATTAGAGACGGAGCACAAGCTCGGATTAGGGAAGGTTGGAGAAGGAAACCGGCCTTGCCCCTTTAAAGGAACCATCCCGACATTTGCGTGAAGTGATTTAGGGAAATCACGGGAAACCTAAATCGGGGTAGCCGGACGTGGGTTTGAACCGTCGTCCTCTCAAATGCAAGTCCATTGTTCTAACCATTGCACCTCCTCGCTCGGTCGCGTAATCGGTTTGGAAGTCTCTGAATTAAGAATTTACGTATCTCCGTACGCCGATGTGATGGTGCTCCGTCATGCTGAAAAGGTTAATTCCTGAAATTCATATCAGGTGCGGCATGAGCCTTTGTTCAAGCATGTCCAGGTAACTAGTAAAATACTCTGCCAAATGAAGAAAAAAGGACCTTGCAGTTTTTGTGCTGACATCGCTCAGAACAAGAGAACTGTGAATTTGTCACAGGAAGATCAAAATTTGAAAAGTAATTTTAAATTCTTTGAAATTATTGTCGATGTGTCACTGTTCGTTAAATATTTATAGCCGTTTTTAGTCGCTTTATTAATTAGGAATTGCCCTATATTTCTTCCACGACGAATACACGAAGTAGAAACACATTTATCATGCCAGATCTCTAGAACATGGTAACATCACCCCACAAAAGCACACGCTGGCTCTCTACAAAATTCCTGGTAGAGTGTTAGTGGAACTAGAAAACCCGACAGTAGATGTCTTATAGACTAACAGTTCTGCTATGAACTTCTGCGCCCACAGAATTCTATAATGGGACTTGAACAATTTAAGCCACAACATTATTCAAGCCAGCAAGCGGCATACGTTTGCTGAAGACTAATTTTCAGTAATCGCCTGCTGATATAGAACCTGACCTTTCAAGTTCCCTCGCCATGGCTGATTCATAGTGTGTATTCGGCACGACTGATTCACAGTGTGCATTAGAGCGTTTAGCCGAGTTCTTTATTTCATTTAACGCAAAATATTTCAACAGTAGTTCACTGGATGTGATGTCCACGAATAACGTAGCCCATAAAGGTAAGGGAACATGGTGATTTTCATAAAACCTTAAATTAATATAAAATTCTGTTTAATTTCTTCAACATTATTAAAGATTTGAAAGAAGTAGTTCCCCTTTAATACTTCGGTAAATCATATTCGTAAGCAGCTGATTCAAGAATCTAAACTAAAGGCGTAAAAGTAGTTGTAACAATCAAATTTTACAACAATTATGGGAATACATGAAGCGCAGTTCTTAATAACTGCTAGAAATTTCAATGCAACTATAGGTAAATCTACCATTAAAGGAATGATGGGGTCACATAGAGAACGTACTATAAACTACAATGGAGATCAGTTAAGAGATTTTTGTGCCTTCAGCCACTTAAGGATAACAAATAGTTTTTCCCCTATAAAGAAGTTCATAAATTTACACGGAGTGCTAGAGGTACTAGATCTATAATAATGTTATTGCCAATGAGAAAGCCTTCCCGTTAATGGAAGACATTAGAGTCTGCAGAGGATGTAGTGCTAGTGCTGATCATTCTCTAGTAATATCAAAAATAAGAACCACACTGTATGACAATAAAAGCATAATCGAAAAGCAAACACGAGAAGAAGTCCATACAATACATTTCCTACCTGATGCAAGCATTAGGTGGTTATACCAGAAAAGTTTAGCTGAAGTACTAAGTCGTGTGTAAGAACGTTCATGAAGAATGGAAATAAATAGTAAGAATAATTCACACAGCGGCTGGTGAAGCTTTAGGAAGAAGAATGAAGTAAAAAACAAAAGGGGACTCCCAGTCTGGAATCATGAACTAGCAGACATTTAAAATGTAAGAAAAGTCTATCTTAATTGTCTAAAATCAACGAGACAAGAAAGACTGTATCTAGTGCAAGCGACACACAGCAGTGGTCAAAAGAGAGACAAGAAAAATAAAACATCAAAGCTGGGAACATTTCCTTAATGAACTGGAGCATGATGTACATGGGGAACAAACTAAAGCATATATGATGCTGAAACATTTTAATAAAGATAAAAGAGATACAGTTCAAATTAACCCCATTTCAGAAAATAAGTGATTGGCCTATTTCCAAAATCTATCGACATATAATGAGGAAAACTGACAACTGCAGTTACCGATGAGCATGTTGATCTTGTATCGATGGAAGAACTAACGGTTGTGTTACAATCATATATAAACAGCAAATCTCCAGGGGATGACAGTCTCTATGTGGAACTATTTAAATATGCTTCGGATTAATTACTCACAAAACTACTAGATTTTGTAAATACTTATTGGACACACAGCAACCTACCAGAGGAATGGTAAATAGAGATTAATTCCCCTTATTTAAAAAAGGGAATCACAGAAACTGTGACACTTATCGAGGTATTTTAAACTCAGGATACGAGATATATGCAAATCTAATTACAAGTAGACTGAAGTACCTTCGGAAACGTTTCTTACAGAAGAACAGAAGTTTCGTATGGGAAGATATTGCTTAGAGAGTGTTTTTCCAGCCTGCTAAATTATTGTAAAACATAGAGAATATAATCATCCCACGTATGTATTCTTTATTGACTATGAGAAAACTTTTGACGAAGTTAAGAGACTTAAATTATGGAAAATTGTAGAAAAGAATGGTAAACCCCAGCACGTAATAAGTGTAATTCAAAGTACGTACATACACAACAAAACCATAGTACAGAAAGGAACTCGGTTTGTAAGAAACATTTGTCAAGGAATTAGAAGGTATGTCCTCCACGGCCCACATCATGTAATATATACAAAGACGAGATCATAAAGACATGGCAGTATAAAGTAGTGCAACATTCTAAGCTTAATAATAAAGTTATAATGACACTCCTACGTACAAATGATTGAATAATCTTAGCGGATTCAGAAGATAAATTACAGAGAGCAATTTAGTTCTTGCACAAGGTGGCAAATGATTATAATAAGATGGTATCTAGAGGTAAAACTAAGATAATGGCATACCATGGGAAGGAGAATTTAAGAGGAAAACTGATAATTCATGATAAGCCGCTGGAACAAATATAACTTTTAAATACCTGGGATGTGAAATCTCATAACACACAATTATCAAGAATACAAACCTCCAAAATTCCAGCCGTTGTTGGATACTATGAATTACACTCTCCTTAAAAAAGCTAGAACGGAGACGGCACTGGAATTTTATAAAATTTCTAATACGTGAGTGAGAGCTTGGATTGTAAGCGCCTGTCAAACTATGAGGATTGAGGCAGCAAAGACATAGCTGGTTACAAACTCATACAGCGGATAAAAAAATGGTGAAATTAGAAATGAGGTGGGTGTCAAAGGCATACTTCCACAAATAGAGGAGTAGAGAAAGTAACGGCTTGTAGACATTCAAAGGATGTTAGAAGAAACAATATACAAATATACAACTCAAGAAGAAAGGAATGTTGGGCGTCCTAAATGTGTGTGAAATCTTATGGGACTTAACTGCTAAGGTCATCAGTCCCTAAGCTTACACTCTACTTAACCTAAATTATCCTAACGACGAACACACACACACACCCATGCCCGAGGGAGGACTCGAACCTCCGATGGGACCAGCCGCTCAGTCCATGACTGCAGCGTGGGCGTCCTAAAAAGAGACCGAGAGATCACATGTAATCTACGTGAAACTGGAACAGGCAAATACTGCTAAACCAAAACCGGGTATGAAGACGTTGACTATCAAATTTTGTTTGTCTTGAGAACAAAATGGTACTCATTACGTGCATCGAGAAAGATGCTCAAGAACACAATGTCGTCTTGACTGATCTATTACTGACATCGAAGGGTGCACAACAGTAAGTTATAAAAGGGAGAATGGGAATTATTAAACCATTTCACAACATAGCCCAATTGTCTCTAATATCGTCAAAGTAGCAAAGAAGTGAGGTGTCCAAGAAGTTAGACAGTTACACCACAAAATCATTCTCTAGCGTATGATATTGTGAGCAGCACGGAATGCGGCTTGTGGAGAATGCTATGCAGATTATGTACAATGAACTTTATCCATATTATTTATCTAACTTGGAATCATAATTTGTGATGTAATAGAGAGTATTTATAAAAGTAAACGGTAGGGTGTGCACAGTCGTTCGTCGGTAACCTTTGCGGGTACTCTTTGTTTTGTTTCCTTTTGTAGATGTTATTCATATTTAGTCGGCGTTTGTGAACATGATTTCGTCGAGTGGGTATGGGGTCAAATAGTTATGCGAGATGTAAACTCTAAATTTTCTTAGGGCTTGGATTAATTTTCATTTCAACTTTCCACTGCAGTTACATTAGTTGACTGTGTTTTGAGTGACTGAATTTTGTAACTGTAAGATCTCAACTTTTGTTTATCGGATTTGAGGCAGCTGCGAACTGTAATTATTTGCTAAAATTAACAGCCACGTGTGATGGACACATTTACCGCTTTTATAGTGGTTATTGAGAGTAATGATCTTCAGCTTATATCACGATTGATTGTGGGAAACTGAACTCCCAGACTTTGAATGTTTGATTTTGATTGCAGTTAAATGAACTTTGTTTGCGAGTGTTTCTGTATTCGATGCTCTGCTCGCCTAGAAGCACTATTTATTGTTTACTTTTTGTTTTTGTTTTTATACTTCATTTTGAATTCGGAGTTCATTGAGAATACTATTCATATATCGCACCCCGTTAAGAACAGTGACACAACTCAAAAATGCAATATTTGAGAAAACACGACTTAAAGAAACTTACATTCAGGTGGCCGGCCGGAGTGGCCATGCGGTTCTAGGCGCTACAGTCTGGAGCCGAGCGACCGCTACGGTCGCAGGTTCGAATCCTGCCTCGGGCATGGATGTGTGTGATGTCTTTAGGTTAGTTAGGTTTAATTAGTTCTAAGTTCTAGGCGACTAATGACCTCAGAAGTTAATTCGCATAGTGCTCAGAGCCATTTGAACCATTTCTTTACATTCAGGTAGTAGTAGCTTCTTTTCAATTTCATGTAAGAGTCGTAGACACCAAATTTTTTTACATTTCTCATGCACGCCGCGGCATTTTACACATATTTTTCCATTGCATCAAGATACCATATTTCGATTTGTGTTACTTGCCGGGTATATGTGTGGACACTATTTAATAAACATTCGTTAGAATAAAACTACCTGGTTTTGTCAGCCTCATTAATCCCACAGAATTAATCAAGCCAGTTTTACTCATTTGTATGGAAATGAAGTCCCATGCTTCTTGACAGTGCGTAGGGGAACGATGCGGGAGACCCGCAAGGTCCTAATGGAGGTGGGATGCCGTTGCCTTCCTCCGACCGTAATGGGGGTGAATGACGATTATGAAGAAGACACAACAACACCCTGTCATCTCGGAGTAGGTGAAAATCCCGGACCCCGCCTGTAATCGAACCCGGGGCCCCGTGCTCGGGAAGCGAGAACGCTACCGTGAGACCACAAGCAGTGGACTCTTATTTATATACATTTCACTAACTTGCCTGACTATTAAAAGGCTATTAAATTATGTATTAAATATATCAGTTAACTGACTTTTCCGTCGCTTCTTCTATTGCACATGTTGTACAGACTCCTATAGAACATACAGAATATCGTGCTTTTCATTTATAAATATGTCGGCTGTACAGCTACAGAGCATGAGCAACCTCTCCGATAAATACGATTCGAGCCAAGGAATTAATTCATACGTTGCCCACATCGACAGTGTCTTAGAGAACTGCTCATAATGTATGACGGTAAAAAGACATTATCAATGACTTGGTCGCTCAGACAAATGCACCATAAAGAGAGTTTTAGATCAAAACCGTGGCGTAAACACTCCAACGTTCAGGCGCTTCGCCACATTATTTTTCCTTCCCTTCCCAGTCAAACATTGGTGATCACAATTTGTTCCACCACCAGGATCGAACATGTAGAGGAGTGTCGGTATGTATTCAGAAAGGTAATAGGAACCTGACTAGCTATATCTACGACAAAAATATTAAGAATTATTTAGAAATGAAGAACAGACGGAAAGGCAATAATAAAATATGACTCATAAAAAGCCATTATAGATGACTTGAAACTACGATTTAGACTTTAGAGAGAAGAATAAACGGAAGTAAATGGTGGTAGATCATTTAGACAACCAAGCCAGTGCAAACATTGTGGTACAGAATTGAACTGCAAAGGAAACAAATTGATTTTAGTAACCGGTTTGTACATTAACAAAAGAGATGTGAAGAATTCAGTTCATCTTAACATAGAAAAAAAGGAAAAAAATTCATTACCTCTCGCAAGAACACTACACTCGTGCTAAACCTGCAGAAATGTCTCAGTTTAGCCTGTGTGTTCCTAGATGGTGGTGTAAGTGACTTACAGTATAATTGGCCACAGTTTCCCACCAGAACTTTGACATAGTCCGTCCTTGAAATGACGTAGCGAGCCGCCGCGTATGAATTCTTACTACCTGCTATGTCGAGATGCTCTCGTAGTTTTATGTCCCCTCACAGAGCCATAGCAGCGCCGTCGGGTTCATAAAGTGTAATAAATACTACTGCCTATGTTTATTTTTGTGCAAATAATTTTTACATGGCATGCCATTATGGTGCGTTCATTTAAGAAATATCTTAAAAGTGAAATTGTTCACACTGACTATAAGCTTCCAGATTGAGATTTTCTCTCTGCAGCGGAGTGTGCGCTGATATGAAACTTCCTGGCAGATTAACACCGTGTGCCGGACCGAGACTCAAACTCGGGACCTTTGCCTTTCGCGGGCAAGTGCTTGATTATAAACTAACTGTTAACGGTACGAGAACATAGATTACAGCATGGCTAGATCGACAGACATCCTATCGACGATTGCCGACTATGGCGCACTGTCTGTAAATTGAGCGCAAAATCGGTATACACTAAGAGCCAAATAAATTGGTATACCTGCCTAATATTGTGTAGGGCCCCCGCGAGCTCGCACAAGTGCCGCAACACGACGTGGCATGGAGTCGACTAATGTCTAAAATAGTGCTGGAGGGAATTGACATCATGAATCCAGTAGGGCTGTTCATAAATCCATAAGAGATCTCTTCTTAAGAGCACGTTGCAAGGCATCCCAGATATGCTGAATACTGTTCATGTCTGGGGAGTCTGGTTGGCCGCGGAAATGTTAAAACTCATAGGAGTGTTCTTGGAGCCACTCTGTAGCAATTCTGGACATGTGGAGTGTCGCATTGTACTACGGGAATTGCCCAAGACCGTTGGAATGTACAATGTACACGAATGGATGCAGGTGATCAGACAGGATGCTTAAGTACGTGTCACCTGTGAGAGTCGTATCTGGACGTATCAGGGATCCCACGTCACTCAAACTGCACACGCCTCACACCATTACAGAGCCTCCACCGGCTTGAACAGTCCCTTGCTGACATGTATGGATTCATGAGATTGTCTCCATACCCGTACACGTCCATCGACTCGATGCAATTTGAAAAGAGACTCGTCAGAACAGGCAACATGTTTCCAGTCATCAACAAGCCAATGTCGGTGTTGAAGGGCCCAGGCGAGGGGTAAACCCTCATGTCGTACACTTATCAAGGGTACACGAGTGGGCCTTCAGCTCCGAAAGCCCATATCGATGATATTTTGTTGAATGGTTCGCACGCTGACACTTGTTGACGTCCCAGCATACCTAGCACAGAAATCTGCAGCAATTTGCGAAAGGTTTGCACTTCTGTCACATTAAACAATTCTCTCCGTTTTTGGTCCCCTTCTTGCAGGATCTTTTTCTGGCCGCAGTGATGTCGGAGATTTGATGTTTTACCGGATTCCTGATATTCACGGTACACTTGTGAGATGGTCGAATGGGAAAATCCGATCTTCATCCCTACCTCAGAGTTGCTGTGTCCCATTGCTCCTGCGCCGACTATAATACCACATTAAAACTCACTTAAATCTTGATAACCTGCAATTGTAGCGACAGTAGCGATCTAACAACTACCGGCCGCGGTGGTCTCGCGGTTCTAGGCGCGCAGTCCGGAACCGTGCGACTGCTACGGTCGCAGGTTCGAATCCTGCCTCAGGCATGGATGTGTGTGATGTTCTTAGGTTAGTTAGGTTTAAGCAGTTCTAAGTTCTAGGGGACTGATGACCACAGCAGTTGAGTCCCATAGTGCTCAGAGCCATTTGAACCATTTGGTCTAACAACTATGCCAGACAATTGTTGTTTTATATAGGCGTTGCCGACCGCAGCGCCTTTTTCTGCCTGTTTACATATCTCTTTTTTTGAATACGCCTGCCTATACCAGTTTATTTGGTGCTTCAGTGTAGTTCGTATAAGATCGTACATCTTCAGTCATGCCAAAGTTATTCATTTATTTATTAATATTAACGTTTCCTGGCATTGTAAAATTACTGAAAGATAGTATTCATGAGCCGTAGACTCCTTGTGGGCTGGCGGGTGGAATAACTTTGTTATATTCAAAAGTAGAATGTTTTGTAATGTAGATGCATTTCCAGGCCGATGCACCATATGTGGGGCAGCTGGTGGAATTTATGTTGTTATTTAAATGTAGAATGTAATATAGAAAAATGCATTTCCCGGCCGATTAACCATATATGGGGCGGCGGGTGGAATTAATTGTTATATAAAATGTTCCTATTATGTATTTAATGCTGTGGTTTGCCGTTCTCAACACTGGCTCTCTAACTACAATATTGCCAACCAGAAAGTGATTAGCAAGACGTGAAGCCTGTAATTAGAATTCCTAGTGCCCACTTCATCTGAGAAATACATTTATAGCTACAGCTTATAGCTCTGAGCAATTAGGAGATTGTCTGGGGTTCATAATCAAATACGATTCTCTCTAAAATGTTCACTGTATTCTGAAAGTCACAGACCAAAAAGAATCCACACAATCCAACTAACAGATCAGTTCAGAGTATAATGCGCTGATGCAATTATAACTGTTCGAATTAAATGTTTAAGTGAATGCTCGCCATAATTTGATGATAATGTTCATCAAACGCCACGCTAAATAATGGTAGAATGTTTGTCCCGCGGCGGCACGTGAAAATACGACATACACAAACTGAAGATAGTTCATTAAAGTCATCCCAGAATTAACACTTCACTCTCAAACGATTTCATGGTTACGCGTATCCCGAGTAACTTATTACTGCATCCGAGGCTGTTTATAGCAATGATACTGATGCGCTAATCAGCCTCTGGAGAGAACTGGGGCCTTCCTTCCTCGCGCAGCGTTCTTATATATAAAGCCGCGGTGCAGACGGCTAAGGGAACGCCTGATCAAATCTGCTCTCCCGACTAGCCGCTGGGCTAGTAATGCACCACTTTAAGTTATGGAATAAATCATTGCTTCCTTAGCTGATGGCCGATGAAGCTCTCAATTTAAAAGTGCATTCAGCACACAGCTAAGTAATCATAATAAAAGTCTGACGTGGCTAAGTCAAATATTTTGGGCGAGAGAATTAATTTAATTACACTACACGCAGTAGACGAGCTCTGAACTTGTTCTTTGGAGATACGCTATAGCTATAGTTTTAGTTATTCTGTTGAAACTTCTCACATTTTTATGATTATAGCGGATCTCCCTTCTACTTAAATTTAAACATCCTAGCTTTATTTATTCGCCTACTTAATCTGTCTTGCTTCCTTAATTTCTAAGAGAAAAACCAGAAAATCATGAATTTCAACTAAAATTTTAATTTGTGAGATCCAGAATACTGTTTCTACTAAATTATTATGCAAAAGAAATGTAAATATAAATTTTTAAGTTTCTAGCTCTTTTCTGTTGCGCCAATGATTTTTATAGAAAAACATTCAAATTTCGAAAATGGTTAAAGTTATTGAACTGATATTCAACACATATTGATTTAGTATTACTCCTGACATGCTAGAAACGTTTCAGATTATTTACTTGATTTTTAAAGTATTGCGCAACATTTATGATGTCAGAGCTAGTTACAGCAGACTGGCTGGCACACAATGGAAAGACTGATGTGAATTTTATAAGGCATGAGTAGGCTGCTTCCCTACATCCTCCTAGTGTCTGAGTCACCAAAGACAACTTCTATTAGTACATGTTTATTATTAACAATTACTTGATTCGCACCACAATGAATGTACTTTCCCTTCGTATCTCTCCGCTGAGGGCACGAGCGATTTTTGCATCGGCACCTCAGCCCGCTGCCACTGAATATTCGAGAGGGCCAACCGCCCCGATAAGACAGTGTAGGAATGTACCGCTCGCTCCTTAATACGTACGTACTGCAGCGCTGGGAAATTCACTTCACGTGTGTGAAGTAGCAAAACGGGAATATGCAGTTTTTAAGCTGTGGTTGTGTGGAGTTCGCTCTGAGAAAATAGAAAAGAATAAGCTGGGGAAAATATTTACAGTGTGGCTCGGTAGCTCATTGAGTATGTGTTGGACTGTGTCTGGTGTTCTTGCTGCCGTCGGTCCACCGATGTTTTTCTGTTAGTTATTGCTGCTTTCACGTCTGACAACGATTTGTGTATGTGAAGACTGCTGCGTTGCACTGAGGTTCGGGGCCTGCCTAATCTGTATATTACTCTATAACTGACTGGCTAAGTGAGACAGATGTCTGGAAACAGGCAAGCGGTACCACCTCCAATAGGACCATCTGTAGTAAAGAGTATGGGGTACTAACTAATATTGGGATTGAGAATAGATAACCTTTCACACATACGAAATTCGTGAACAGCAGACTTCTTCCGTATCGAAGCTAATCAAGTGAGCAAGCTCTTCGAAAAGCTTACTTTAGTAATAGAAAAGCATTTTGCTTAACGCGCGTTTCAAAGTGAGGGAGGGGGGTACATTAAGCCATAAAAAAAGGGAAATTCGTTAATTCTTTGACTTATATTAAGGACATGCTTTTTACAGACGTACTGATGCGTTTTTAGGGTCCTGAACACGCAAATGTCATAACAGAGTTTAAGGAAAGTCAACAATCTTTCAAGAATGTACACTACTGGGAGGGGGGGGGGGGGGGGTACTTTATTCTAACCATGAAGAAATTAGAATGTGGAAATTTATAAAAATTATGTAATGCTTAATGCTTAATGGAAGAATAAATTACAAACAACGAAAAGTTTTTCCAAATTTTAAAATTCACTGACGTAAGAAAACGCAACACAAAAATATAATTAATGTAGACTAAGAAAATTTCGGGAGTACATGGGGCTAGGTACCATATTTAACTGGTTAACATTGCAAATTTAACAGATTAATGTAAGTGTGAGATAAGCCATTCCAAATGTGAAAAGCTGGTACATTAATAACCGATGTAACCGTCATTAGGCTGAATGCAAACACGCCAAGTGTCATCCATTGTGTTGTACTTGTGGCAGATGCTTTTCGTCAGTTAATGCTGGTACCGTTAATGTTGCTTTTGGATTTCCCTGGAGTGGTCGGCTGATGATGTCGCATATGTGCTCGATTGGTGACTGCTCTGGTGATCGAGCAGACCAAGGCAACATGTCGACCCAATGTCGATCATGTAGAGTTAGAACAGCAGTATGTGGGCGAGCCTTATCCTGTTGTAAAACAGCCCGCATCTCGTGGTCGTGCGGTAGCGTTCTCGCTTCCCACGCCCGGGTTCCCGGGTTCGATTTCCGGCGGGGTCAGGGATTTTCTCTGCCTCGTGATGGCTGGGTGTTGTGTGCTGTCCTTAGGTTAGTTAGGTTTAAGTAGTTCTAAGTTCTAGGGGACTGATGACCATAGATGTTAAGTCCCATAGTGCTCAGAGCCATTTGAACCATTTTTTTTTGTTGTAAAACAGCCCCTGGACTGCTGTTCGCGAATGGCAGCACAAGAGGTCGAATCACCAGACTGACGTACAATGCTGCAGCGAGGGTGCGTATGATAACCCTGAGAGTGCTCCTGCTGTCAACGAAACGCACTCAGTCCGTAACTCCTGGTGTAGGTCCAGTGTCGTTGTAGGGTCTCATCTGATCTCCTTCCAAGTAACACACGACCAGTACTGGCCCGAGGCAGAACCACGTTTCATCAGAAAACACAACAGATCTTCACCCTGCCGTCCAATGAGCTCTCGCTTGACACCACCGAAGTCGTAATTGGCGGTGGTTTGGGGACAGTGGAGTGCACGCAACAGGGCGTCGGTCTCGGAGCTGTCTTTGAGTTAACCAACTTGTAACATTTGCCAACTGCTGCTCAGATTGCTGCTGCAGATGCAGTACGATGCGACAGAGCCATATGCCGAACACGACGTTGTTTCCTCTCGGTAATGCGGCATGGTGTCCGGAGACCGGTCTTCTTGCAACCGAAACATTTTCGAGACCATCGCTGCCAGCTGCCATGTGCAGAGTCTACATTTCTACCTTCTCCAATATCGCAGAAGAAACACCCAGCATCTCGTAGCCCTGTTACAAGACCTCGTTCAAATTCAGTGAGGTTTGATAATTGTATGTTTGTCGCCTCAAAGGCATTCTTGAGTAAAATCAACAAAACACGTTCAGTTCAAAGGCAAGTAACGCTCTCGTACATTATATCTACATCTACATCTGCATCCATACTCCGCAAGCCACCTGACAGTGTGTGGCGGAGGGTACCTTGAGAACCTCTATCGGTTCTCCCTTCCATTCCAGTCTCGCACTGTTCGCGGAAAGAAGGATTGTCGGTATGCCTCTGTATGGCCTCTAATCTCTCTGATTTTATCCTCATGTTCTCTTCGCGAGATATACGTAGGAGGGAGCAATATACTGCTTGACTCCTCGATGGAGGTATATTCTCGAAACTTCAACAAAAGCCCGTACCGAGCTACTGAGCGCCTCTCCTGCAAAATCTTCCACTGGAGTTAATCTATCATCTCCGTAACGCTTTCGCGATAACTAAATGATCCTGTAACGAAGCGCGCTGCTCTCTGTTGGATCTTCTCTGTCTCTTCTATCAATCCTATCTGGTACGGATGCCACACTGGTGAGTAGTATTCAAGTAGTGGGCGAACAAGTGTCATGTAAACTACTTCCTTTGTTTCCGGATTGAATTTCCTTAGGATTCTTGCAATGAATCTCAGTTTGGCATCTGCTTTACCGACGATCAACTTTATATGATCATTCCATTTTAAATCACTCCTAATGCGTACTCCCAGATAATTTATGGAATCAACTGCTTCCAGTTGCTGACCTGCTATATTGTAGCTAAATGATAAGGGATCTTTCTTTCTATGTATTCCAAGCACATTACACTTGTCGACATTGAGATTCAATTGCCATTCCCTGCACCATGCGTCAATTCGCTGCAGATCATCCTGCATTTCAGTACAATTTTCCATTGTTACAACTTCTCGATACACCACAGCATCATCCGCAAAAAGCCTCAGTGAACTACCGATGTTATCCTCAAGGTCATTTACGTATATTGTGAATAGCAACGGTCCTACGACACTCCCCTGCGGCACACTTGAAATCACTCTTACTTCGGAAGACTTCTCTCAGTTGAGAATACATGCTGCGTTCTGTTATCTAGGAACTCTTGAATCCAATCACACAATTGGTCTGATAGTCCATATGCTCTTATTTAGTTCATTAAACGAAAAATGGTTCAAATGGCTCTGAGCACTATGGGACTCAACTGCTGTGGTTATCAGTCCCCTAGAACTTAGAACTACTTAAACCTAACTAACCTAAGGACATCACACACATCCATGCCCGAGGCAGGATTCGAACCTACGACCGTAGCGGTCGCACGGTTCCGGACTGCGCGCCTAGAACCGCGAGACCACCGCGGCCGGCCATTAAACGACTGTGGGGAACAGTGTGCATTGAAGGCAAACCTGCTTTGAATCCTCATAGCGGCGGTGGGAAAACTGAATAGACACTACAATTCAGATGTAGAAACACGGCTACCAATTATCGTTTACGTGGCGCAACTCCTTTTTCATGTTGATATTTCTTTTCTTTCGGTTAGTGAATAAGTAAGTGACCAGATTACAATATTTTCAAAACGGGTATAAAGTACCCCCTTCCCCTTCACCTCTTTAAGGATTTCGAGGGTTAGTTAAAATGTCGTAATTGAGATCACAAAGGAATGATGAAGTACGTATATTTGACAAAGCACTTAGTATATTGGTTTCACACGTTCACCTTCGGTGAATCCTGGGAAAAGTTCCTCATATTAAAAATCAAGCTTAAAATGAATGTACTGGGGTAGTTATGATCGAATGACACAGATAAAATGAGTGAATGAGTTAGTCTGTGTATGTGCGCATGTCTGAGAGAGAGAGAGAGAGAGAGAGAGAGAGAGAGAGAGAGAGAGAGACAGAGAGAAAGAATTGGACAGATTGAGCGACTTCGCTTTTAGTGGATGTATTCCAGTTTTTTCGAACCAGAGAGTGGTCAAGAGGCATCATACTGATGTAAACTGTGATTTCCGTTGTTTTAGAAGTAAGTCAATACTTTGAAATTTATTTATATTTTGTTTTTGGCTGTATACCATCACTCTTATTTTCTTTAGTTTATCTGCGCTTCATTCTCCTCCCTCTCTCCCCCCCCCCCTCCTCTCGCACACACTCACACACACACACACACACACACGCTCACACACATACATACTAATACAATTTTTCATTTCTTTTTTAAATTTATTATAGGACTTCTGTATGAATGGAAGCAATTTATTTCCTTTTCAATTGGATTTCCGGGCAGTTACAGTTAATCCCGAACGTCTTTCGCTTCTACCGCGTGCGATAGCTCGCAGAAGATATCCGACTGTAATGAACACCGTGAAGAATGGCTTTCATTAGAGCAAATAAACTGGAACGGCCGCAGACGCCCAAGAGCAAACGTTTATTTAGCAATATACGCGTGGTAGGCAGCCCTGTGTTCCTAGCGCCGCACCACTCTGCCTGCGCCATTCCGTTGCCTTCGGGTGGGAAGGTAAGGCGGCAGCGGAGGCAGCAGCCAACACACAGCGCTGCAGTTTAATTACACGGCCGTGGCGGTCCCGAGCTGCGGCCGGTGTCCGCTAATACCCGCTGTTTATTATGCACCACCTCGCCGTGCTGCTGCTACTACCGTTGTAGCACCAAAGAGAAACCCAGCTGATCTCCAGGTTAATTAGGGCGCCTCGCCACGTGCAATGGACCCTGAAAACTACGCGTCGCCCGGGCGCGGCAAACCCTTGAGACCGGAGGCTAAATGAGCCGTCGGATTCCCAGGCTTTCCTCAGCACGTTGCGCTGCAGCCACGCTAGCAATAAGAGAAAAGACTTACAAAGCTTTGACTTGCTTGTTTCTCTCGCAATAGCCTGTTCACTGCAAGCGCTTTGTACTTCTCCGTGTATGTTGTTACCATATTGGAGTTTTCTTTCAGCCGAAATTAGATCGAATGTAGTTGCGTATGTATCGTTTTGAAGGTCATTCGTAACGTAAGGTCCGATTTCCTGTAAAATGTTGTGTACAGTTTCGTGCACATCCGTAAGGAGAGGTGGGCTACAGGGTATTGCGGCAACTGTCGTCGTAGGAAAGATGGTAGGAAAGATGGACAGGAGCAGAAATGATTAGCGAACGAGTTAATACACCTAACAGAAGAGTCCAGCTCGCCATGTCAACAAGGAAGAGTGTCACTATATTGAAGCAGATACGATGATGTTGGTGCAGCGACTAGTTGGCGTCTGTATAACCTCCCATACTGAAATGGCTCCAAGTGCGAATGAGGTGAACTGTTGCCGCTGTCCGCCGTATACTGTGGTGGCAGATGGCGCTTGTAGTACAAAGCCACTAGAACGTGGCTCAGCAGGCATGCTCCATTGGATCCACCTGACCCCGCACGACCGCTACTGGCGCTGGACAGAAACTTGCCCTTCCTTTACCAATTGTGGAACGCCAATAGTGTTATACTGGTACATGATACCGCATAAAGCATCAACGATATCAGATTTTTTCGGTAACTCTTCTTATTTAATTCCTTATATGTTTACATTTTTCCACAGTTTCCATATTTGTTCTGATATCTCCTATAAACTTTTCCAAGGCTTTCTTATCCCTGGGCTGTAAACGTCTGCCACCTGTGAGGGTAAGCAGTCTTTACTGCCTCTTTCACCTTATCGTCTGCTGCAAAACACTTGCCAGTGAGAAACTCTTAGGTAGCAGAACAAGTGAAGATGCTCGGCTCCGAGTCTCAACTGTATGGTGGGTGGACAATCTGTTCCCATTCAAAAACCTCAATCAGATAATGGGTGCTGTGGCGTGTGTGTATGTCGGCTCGATGGGGATGGTTGTTCAAGTCTGGTTCACACAAGCTGGCATTTGTAACTGTTAAAACAAACTCCTCGCTTCGTTTGTTTAGTTTCAGATACTATATCTCTTTGACAGATATCCGCGTGTCGATGAAGCAGCACGCCGAAATGTATAAGCGGCCCTCGCTTATAATTGAAGCAATGGTGTTCGAAGTATGTCTGTCTTCTTTACTGCTACACACAGCGACTGCACCACTTGGTACAACAACAACCCCCTTCATGTGAAACAATAAACCAAATATCCTTCGCGGGTTCGCGACGGGCTTATAAGCTTACGCTTCGCGGAGAGGCCGCGTGGTTTGAGGCGTCTTGCCGCGTGGTTTGAGGCGTCTTATCACAGACTTCGCGGCCCCCCTGTTGGAGGTTCGAGTCCTCCCTCGGGAATGGGTGTCTGTGTTGTTATTAGCATAAGTTAGTTTAAGTTCGTTCAAGCAGTGTGTAAGTCTAGGTACCGATGACGTAAGCAGTTTGGTCCCTTACGAATCCACACACATTTGAACTTTTTATGAGCCTACGCGAACTTGATAACAGTACTTTTTATGCCCGGTTTGCAAATGAATGTTCAAACGTATATAATATGATATCTCGAATTATAAGTTCCACCTTTCTAACCGATGCCATGTTATAGTCTTGCGAGAATGTTGATTTGTGAAGTGTTGTGGCGTCGTTAATGCGTCGCAACGGTGCTAATTCAACGACTCCTACGTCATAAATCCAGAGATAATATATTCTCTAAATAACGTACAGAAAGTGTGGTAACAAAATGTTCAATTACTGTTCGCTGTTAATAAGGTCACTCAATCACCTTCAGCTTCGGCCTTCTTTCAAGAAAATAATTATTTCACAGTTACACAATAAAGTTCAATTGAATGATATATACGACATGAAGTATTAAATTTATAACTGAGTTTATTGAACTTTTGGATTATCTAACCACTGCACTAGAAAGCACTCCGATCTGCCATTCATGGAACTGAAGCTACGATTCACATCAGCAATTCTGACATTGACTACAGCTTCCGACAACACTGGGTACCTGTTAATTCTTCATGATTGGTTGTATACGTTTCCTACTCAAGTCTGTCTGTAGAGTTTATGTCGGCGTTTGGAATATTGCTGTGTCATTCAATGTTTGTGACGATCACAGATCATGGCGAGTAGGTCCCCGAATTGATGAAGTATTAGATGAATTACTTTTCTCTCGCGTTTAATATCTGTTCCGTTGTCTGACTAAACGGTAAATGTTCTGTCACTTTTCTTCAGAACTTTGACTAATACGTCAAGAAGATACTTGAAAAACTTTAAAATTCCAGATCGGTCCGAAACAATCTAGTATCGGTCAATAAGCGTGCTTCTATCGCGACGTTACGAGAGAGCGAATTAACATCTCTGTTGAAGTTTTTCATTGAAGTTATAGCTCGATGCGACTACAACTCTTCTCTAGGAAAAATGTTATCTCTGATCACTTTATCTCGTCTGGGTTTTAATCTTCGTAAAGCATATATTTTGAATTCTTTATTTATAGTTTCATGCTTCATAGATTATGTGATCATTTGATGGTCTTTCATTTAGCTCTTTCCGTGGAATAGATGTTCTTAGTTCCCTAGTATTTCTGTTGGTCAAATTTTCCATAGTGTTAATATTTTGTTGCCAGTAGCTACCGTCAATGACAGGACAATTTATTTTTATATCTTTTGCTGTCAAAAGGGATGTCATTAGGGGCTCTATATTTCGGGTGAAATATATAGTGTGACTGGCAGAAAGCCCTCCGGCATTGTATACAGCAACAAAACTACAGACGTCAGAAGGCTTTTTATGTGATGCACTTCGACGTTTGGTCAGGGTTGCGCAGTAAGTTGCTGCATTTGTTATCGTTCCTCGCTCATAAGCACGACTAACAAAAGTCCATGTGGATCGCAAAACACGGTTACCATAAGTTGCATGTTAAGACTGTCTGTCTGGCATTGACTGACTGGTAATGTCGTGTTCTAGGCGCTACAGTCCGGAACCACATGGCTGCTACGGTCGCAGGTTCGAATCCTGCCTCGGGCATGGTTGTGTGTAATGTCCTTAGGTTAGTTAGGTTTAAGTAGTTCTAAGTCTAGGGAAATGGTGACCTCAGATGTTAAGTCCCATAGTGCTTAGAGCCATTTGAACCATTTGGTAATGTCGTGTGACGCCATTCGTTTGACTGACGTTTAGACTGTAGGAACGTGTGAGAAACTCGTGTCTCATGCCCTGCGGCTACGGTCTCTAAAAATTGATCACCTTACTTATAATACTGGTGGAAAAGCACAAACCATT
The DNA here is from genome assembly GCF_023898315.1 of Schistocerca nitens. NCBI lineage: Eukaryota > Metazoa > Arthropoda > Insecta > Orthoptera > Acrididae > Schistocerca > Schistocerca nitens. The sequence goes on from NC_064615.1 coordinate 709,049,885, forward strand.
TTGTGTTTCTTACTAAGCAACCTAGAAACCGTAATTGCGGAATATCGATGGTCTTCACGTATATTTTCGTCTACGGCTTTGATCGAACTAATAGTAGGCCAGATCGCGGTTCGTGATGGATATTTTCCCTTAAGTCCTTGAAAGCTCTCATCCACAAACTCTCTTTCCTGTGATTCATCCAACTGGGGCCACACGTACATTTAATTTATGGGCCAATAAATTTCTGCTGCTCCTACGTCCCTTGCTGTCAAGAATAGAATCGCTGAGCGCAGTTAACAGCACACTGCGACAATAGCAATGCCAACAGCGACGTTTGACGAGCAAGCATCGGTGTGCGTGTTTCAACGTTTAAGTTCCTTTAGCTACTGCGATTCCGACCATGCTTTCCCAGTTACCTTCTTATTACGCTGGGATCCGCTCCATGCGAGGATTAGACACAATTGCAGCTGTAACGTATCGTAACAGGCGAAAAATAACACGTCCAATTCTCAGTATATGTGTTCGTAAACATCAGGAAAACACTATAGCTTTAAATTCTCTTTAACTTTGTCAGAGAGATGAAATAACACGTTATCAAACTACATAATATATACATTACAAGGCATCAAGTGGGAAGTAAAATTTGCAAGACAATACGAGGAGCAGAAAAGCTTCTCGTAAGAGTAGTACATCTCTCCTCCTAGAGATATGGGTAACGCTGAAACTACACAATTCAATCCTGACAGTCAGTCCTGTGCTAATCTATCAACTCCTGCTATTTCAGTATTCAAGGAATCAAGTACGCAACTGCAGCTGTCAGCTACTAAGTTGGTAAGTGATGAGGGATGTATCAGCTGCTTCCATTCAAGCAACTTCGACTGTAAAGCATTTTTCACAAAATAATCACACTTTCCAAATCCATACGATGGTCGTCTTCTTGTCTGCGATATGTCTCTCTTTCCGCACACCACTTGATGTTGTTGTTGTTGTTGTTGTCTTCAGTCCTGAGACTGGTTTGATGCAGCTCTCCATGCTACTCTATCCTGTGCGAGCTGCTTCATCTCCCAGTACTTACTGCAACCTATATCCTTCTGAATCTGCTTAGTGTATCCATCCCTTGGTCTCCCTCTACGCTTTTTACGCTCCACGCAGCCCTCCAATGCTAAATTTGTGATCCCTTGATGCCTCAGAACATGTCCTACCAACCGGTCTTTTCTTCTTGTCAAGTTGTGCCACAAACTCCTCTTCTCCCCAATTCCATTCAATACCTCCTCATTAGTTATGTGCTTTACCCATCTAATTTTCAGCATTCTTCTGTAGCACCACATTTCGAAAGCTTCTATTATCTTCTTGTCCAAACTATTTATCGTCCATGTTTCACTTCCATACGTGGCTACACTCCACACAAATACTTTCAGAAACGACTTCCTGACACTTAAATCTATACTCGACGTTAATAAATTTCTCTTCTTCAGAAACGCTTTCCTTGCCATTGCCAGTCTACATTTTATATCCTCTCTACTTCGACCATCATCAGTTATTTTGCTCCCCAAATAGCAAAACTCCTTTACCACTTTAAGTGTCTCATTTCCTAATCTAATTCCCTCAGCATCACCCGACTTAATTCGACTACATTCCATTATCTTCGTTTTGCTTTTGTTGATGTTCATCTTATATCCTCCTTTCAAGACACTGTACATTCCGTTGAACTGCTCTTCCAAGTCCTTTGCTGTCTCTGACAGAATTACAATGCCATCGGTGAACCTCACTGTTTTAATTTCTTCTCCATGGACTTCAATACCTACTCCGAACTTTTCTTTAGTTTCCTTTACTGCTTGCTCAATATACAGATTGAATAACATCGGAGACAGGCTACAACCCTGTCTCACTCCCTTCCCAACCGCTGCTTCCCTTTCATGCCCCTCGACTCAAAACTGCCACCTCGTATCTGTACAATTTGTAAATAGCCTTTCGCTCCCTGTATTTTACCCCTGCCACCTTTAGAATTTGAAAGAGAGTATTCCAGTCAACATTGTCAAAAGCTTTCTCTAAGTCTACAAATGCTAGAAACATAGGTTTGCCTTTCCTAAAGCTAGCTTCTAAGATAAGTCGTAGGGTCAGTATTGCCTCACGTGTTCCAATATTTCTGCGGAATCCAAACTGATCTTCGCCAAGGTCGGCTTCAACCAGTTTTTCCATTCTTCTGTAAAGAATTCGCGTTAGTATTTTGCAGCCGTGACTTATTAAACAGATAGTTCGGTAATTTTCACATCTGTCAACACCTGCTTTCTTTGGGATTGGAATTATTATATTCTTCTTGAAGTCTGAGGGTATTTCGCCTGTCTCATACATCTTGATCACCAGATGGTAGATTTTTGTCAGGACTGGCTCTCCCAAGGCCGTCAGTAGTTCCAATGGAATGTTGTCTACTCCCGGGGCCTTGTTTCGACTCAGGTCTTTCAGTGCTCTGACAAACTCTTCACGCAGTATCGTATCTCCCATTTCATCTTCATCTACATCCTCTTCCATTTCCATAATATTGTCCTCAAGCACATCGCCCTTGTATAGACCCTCTATACACTCCTTCCACCTTTCTGCTTTCCCTTCTTTGCTTAGAACTGGATTTCCATCAACGCTCTTGATAATCATACAAGTGGTTCTCTTTTCTCCAAAGGTCTCTTTAATTTTCCTGTAGGAAGTATCTATCTTACCCCTAGTGAGATAAGCCTCTACATCCTTACATTTGTCCTCTAGCCATGCCTGCTTAGCCATTTTGCACTTCCTATCGATCTCATTTTTGAGACGTTTGTATTCCTTTTTGCCTGCTTCATTTACTGCGTTTTTATATTTTCTCCTTTCATCAATTAAATTCAATATTTCTTCTAATACCCAAGGATTTCTACTAGCCCTCGTCTTTTTACGTAATTGATCTTCTGCTGCCTTCACTAGTTCATCCCTCAGAGCTACCCTTTCCTCTTCTACTGTATTTTTTCCCCCATTCCTGTCAATTGTTGCCTTATGCTCTCCCTGAAACTCTGTACAACCTCTGGTTTAGTCAGTTTATCCAGGTCCCATATCCTTAAATTCCCACCTTTTTGCAGTTTCTTCAGTTTTAATCTACAGTTGATAACCAATAGATTGTGGTCAGAGTCCACATCTGCCCCTGGAAATGTCTTACAATTTAAAACCTTATTCCTAAATCTATGTCTTACCATTATATAATCTATCTGCTACCTTCTAGATGGCCGGTCGGAGTGGCCGTGCGGTTCTAGGCGCTACGGTCGCAGGTTCGAGTCCTGCCTCGGGCATGGATGTGTGTGATGTCCTTAGGTTAGTTAGGTTTAATTACTTCTAAATTCTAGGCGACTGATGACCTCGGAGTTAAGTCGCATAGTGCTCAGAGCCATTTGAACCTTCCAGATGATGTTTCTGAAATATACCACATCGCTAGCAATGAATTTTTTTCAAACAAGCGTCGAAGATGTTAAGCAAAGTCTGTTTCTTGCTGCTTTTGTTTTCCGCACATATGTTTCACTTCAAAACAGGAAGAAACCTAATACTTTTTCACAGTGCATGTCAACGGTCACGAAGAAGCACCACTGGCTGACGAGAAGAAACGCTCGCCAGTAAGATCTGAAGAAGAACTACACTAGTCAATTATTTACCACAGTGATTAACAAAGAAACTTAATATTTCAGCACTTTGTCATACCTCATTGTCTCATTCACGCTAAAATATCAACGAAAGAACTAATACTTCAGTGAGACCTACTTGGAGTGGCGTCACGATCTCTGCTGCAGATATACTGCGAACGGCTACCAGTCGCTGATAGTTCTCAGCGGAAGTTTTTATTTGCATTAGGGTTTAACTTACGTGGAAGTGTAATATGTCCCCCAGGAATGTGGACCGTATCACGAATAAAGAGAGCAATATAGGAAAGATACAAATAGGAATGATCCGAGTGTGGCTATATACAGATCTCATCGAGAGACTGATCCTAGATCCCTTTACCCAATTTTTCTGGCCCTATACCACGTCTGTCTGCCAATTTATGATACTAAATAGTGTTGAGGTGTTTCGTCATACACTTATGTGTATGACGGAACTGAAAAGCCACTTTATATGTTTTTGTGACTTGGTTTCTCTTGTCCGGGCGTTCACACACCAATATGTTTTTTGTTTATTTAAAGCTTGAATTCGGGCAGCATTATCTTTGCTCCTACGAAATCACGAATCCAGTCGCACAACTGAGGCAATACTCCGTAGGCACGCAGTTTGGTTAGAAGACGCTTGTGAGGAACGGTGTCGAAAGCCTTCTGGAAATCTAAATATAAGGAATCAATTTGACTTGCCCTGTCGATAGCATTTATTACTTCATGAGGATAAAGAGCTAGTTGTGTTTCACAAGAACGATATTTTCGGAATCCGTGCTGACCATGTGTCAATAAATCGTTTTCTTCGAGGTACTTCATAATGTTGGAATACAGTATATGCTCCAAACCCCTACTGAATATCGACGTTAGTGATACAGGCCTGTAATTCAGCGGATTACACCTACTTCCCTATTTTGGTATTGGTGTCACTCGAGCAATTATCCGGTCTTTAGGTACGAATCTTTCTGTGAGCGAGTGCTTCTATATAATTGCTTAATATGGAGCTATTTTATCAGCATTCTCTGAGAGGAACCTGACTGGTATACGATCTGGACCGGAGGCCTTGTCTTTATTAAGTGATGTAAGCTGCTTTGTAACACCGAGTACATCTACTTCTATGTTTCTCATCTTGGCAGTTGTTCTTGATTGGAATTCAGGAATATTTACTTGGTCTTCTTTGGTGAAGGAGTTTCGGAAAACCGTGTTTAATAACCCTGCTTTAGTGGCACTGTCATCAGTGACTTCACCGTTGTTATCGCGCAGTGAAGGTATTGACGGCATCTTGCCACTGGTGTGCTTTATGTATGACCAGAATCTCTTTAGGTTTTCTGCCGGATTTCGAGGCAGAATTTCGTTGTGGAACTTATTAAAAGCATCACGCATTGCAGTATGCGCTATGTTTCGAACTTCTCTAAAACTTTGCCAATCTTGGGGATTTTGCGTTCTTTTAAATTTGGCATGCTGTTTTCGTTGCTTCTGTAATAACGATCTCACCCGTTTTGTGTACCATGGGGGATCAGTACCATCACTTATTAATTTATGTGTTATATATATCTCAGTTGCTGTCGATACTATCTCTCTGAAAACATTCCACAACTCTTCTACGCTTACATGAGCAGGTCGGAACGAGTGGAGATTGTCTCTTAAAAAGGCATTAAGAGCATTTTTATCAACTTTTTAAAATAGATATACTTTGCGTTTCTTTTTGATGGTTGTAGGTGTTACGGTATTCAGCTTAGCAGCAACTGCCTTGTGGTCGCTAATCCCTGTATTCGTCACGATCCCCAGGATTATTTGTTGCTAAAAGGTCAAATATGCTTTCGCAACCGTTCACGCTTCGAGTGGGCTCATGAACTAATTGTTCAAAATAATTTTCTGTTACTATGAACGGTTCAGTGATAGAGTTGTTCTTATCAGATGCGACAGCAAACCAATACCGAAAACGATCATGTATACATGCCGACGTCACAAGCTGAAAATGAAGACATAGTATATGAGGATACTGAAAGTGTAATGCAGTATGTAAAGGGATATGAAAATCTAATCGTGAGAGACTGGAATGCAGTTGTAGGGGAAGGAGTAGAAGAAAAGGTTACAGGAGAATATGGGCTTGGGACAAGGAATGAGAGAGGAGAAAGACTAATTGAGTTCTGTAACAAGTTTCAGCTAGTAATAGCGAATACTCTGTTCAGGAATCACAAGAGGAGGATGTACACTTGGAAACGGCCGAGTGATACGGGAAGATTTCAGTTAGATTACGTCATGGTCGGACAGAGATTCCGAAATCAGATACTGGATTGTAAGGCATACCCAGGAACAGATATAGACTCAGATCAGAATATAGTAGAGATGAAGAGTAGGCTGAAGTTTAAGACATTAGCCAGGAAGAATCAATACGCAAAGAAGTGGGATACGGAAGAACTAAGGAATAACGAGATACGGTTTAAGTTCTCTAAGACTATAGATACAGCAATAAGGAATAGTTCAGTAGCCAGTACAGTTGAAAAGCAATGAAAACTCTAAAAAGGACCATCACAGAACTTGGGAAGGAAAATATAGGTAAAAAGACGGTAACTGCGTAGAAACCATGGGTAACAGATGAAATACATCAATCGAACAATGAAAGAAGGTAGTAAACAAAATGTTCCGGGAATCTCAGGAATGCAGAAATACAAGTCACTCAGGAATGAAATAAATAGGAAGTGCAGGGAAGCTAAGACGAAATGGCTGCAGGGAAAGGGTGAAGACATCGGAAAAGAAATGATTGTCGGAAGGGCAGACTCAGTATACAGGAAAGTCAAAACATCCTTCCGTGACATTAAAAGCAATGGCGATAACATTAAGAGTGCAACGGGAATTCCACTGTTAAATGCAAAGAAGAGAGCGGATAGGTGGAAAAAACGCATTGATAGCCTTTACGAGGTGGAAGATTTGTCTGATGTGATGGAAGAAGAAACAGGAGTCGATTTAGAAGAGATAGGGGATCCAGTATTAGAATCAGAATTGAATAGAGCTTTCGAAAACTTAAGCTCTAATAAGGCAGAAGGGATAGATAACATTCCATCATAATTTCGAAAATCATTGGCGGAAGTGGCAACAAAGCGACAATTCACGTTGGAATGCAGAATGTATGAGCCTGGCGGCGTACCATCTGACTTTTGGAAAAACGTCATCCACACAATTCCGAAGACAGCAAGAGCTCACAAGCGAGAGAATTATCGCACAATCACTTTAACAGCTCGTGCATTGCTTACAGAAGTAACGTACAGAAGATGACGATCAGTTTGGCTTTAGGCAAGGTAAAGGCACGAGAGAGACAATTCTGACATTTTGGTTAATAATGGAAGCAAGACTAAAGAAAAATCAAGATACGTTCATAGGATTTGTCGACCTGGAAAAAGCGTTCGACAATGTAACATTCTGAAAAAAATAAGCGTAAGATATATTGAGAAACGGGTCATACACAAAATGTTCTGCAGCCAAGAGGGAATAACAAGAACGAAGTGCTCGTATTAAAAAGGGTATAAGACAAGGATGTAGCCTTTCGCTTCTACTATTCAATCTGTACATCGAGAAAGCAAAGATGTAAATAAAAGAAAGGTTCAGGAGTGGAATTAAAAATTCAAGGTGAAAGAATATCAGTGAGACGATTCGCTGATGACATTGCTATCCTGAGTGAAAGTGAAGAATTGCATGGTATGTTTAACGGAATGAACAGTCTAATGAGTACAGAGTATGGATTGAGAGTAAATCGAAAAATACTAAGGAATGAGAAGTTGTAGGAATTAGAACAGCGAGAAACTTAACATGAGGATTGATGGTAACAAAGTACATGATACTAACGAATTCTGCTACCTGGGTAGTAAAATAACCAATGACAGATGGACCGAGGAGAACATCAAAAGCAGACTAGCAATGGCAGAAAGGGCATTCCCGGCCAAGAGAAGTCTACTAACATCAAATATCAGCCTTAATTTGAAGAAGAAATTTATGAGAACGTACGTATGCATTTCTGAGAATGCACGTTTGGAGCACAGTTTTTATGGTCGTGAAACATGAACTGTGGGAAAACCTGAACAGAAGAGAATCGAAGCATTTGAGATGTGGTGCTAGAGACGAATGTTGAAAATTAGGTGGACTGATAAGGTAAGGAATGAGGAGGTTCTGCGCAAGGTCAGAGGGGAAAGGAATATGTGGAATACACTGATAAGGAGGATGGACAGGATGATAAGACATCTATTAAGACATGAGTGGTGAATGACTTCCATCGCACTAGAGGGAGCTGTAGAGGGCAAAAACTGTAAAGGAAAAAAGAGATTGGAATATATCCTGTAAATAATTGAGGACGTAAGTAGCAAGTGCTACTCTGAGATAAAGAGGTTAGTACAGGAGAGGAATTAGTGGTGCGCCGCATTAACCGACTTTAGTTCTCTCGTCTCTCGTCGGCTGTGGAGGTTGCAAAGAGCTATAGGTGACCAGCTGAAGTGTCCACTGATAGCGTGATTGGTGACTCAATGTATAATTTTACAAAATAGTTCATGCCTGGACGTGTCTTTATATGGCTACAGGGGCACAATGAAGTCAGTGGTATCCACTGCCACCCAGTTACCCTGCCTCCCGTTACCATGAATATTAACAAAGCTCAACTTTACTGAAGGCACATCGACCGTCGGCCACTCTGTTCACTGATTCGCGACACAACATCGTATTTTTAGTTCCTCGCACGTCTGATGGCAAGTTACCTGTGCCTAATTTTTGTGCCTTTTCGGGACAATGTGTTCTGTAGCTTTCGGTTTCTGTTTATGTTTGTCTTACGACTGTTATTACTACTCATTTTTAAATGATGTTTTTGTGGGAATCCAAGGCCTCCGGATGCTTAATAAACGTAAACATGGTCCGTAGTAGGATGTAATGCCATATTTATTTAGTGTGGATGCTTTCATAAACTGACGGATTATAGGTAATTTTTACTTGTAATTAAGATTAATTTGAAAATGACGTGAAATACAGATGTTACAAATCTGCTGGACAGTGACGCTTAGTCGAAATTAGCTAACAGCTAATTAATTAAACATCGCTTTACAGCCTTATACAGACAATGGTTACGTTTATTACTAATCATATTGTTGCTGTCCGTCAATGAATTGGAACTGTGGCCAGTTTATACACTCTAGCCGACCTCAATAGTGACCGGGGAATCCCGTTACCGACACATTCTTTCCCATGGTTGACCATGGCGCGTCTCCTATTGAATTAACCCTGGTAAACAATGGAAACGGTAATGTGTGAGGTGCCCCACTTGCCATTCCCCGCTACAGAGGGCGTCGCACCGTCGGGACGCATGGTGCTGTAGCCATGAAAAGTACTGGTATCTTGGTCTTTTCCGTTCTGGCTACGACCGGACGGTCACTCTAACAACCGCAGGAATGTATGACGGAATTCCTGTAACATGACACGCCGAACCATACAGTTCTCCATCGGGGCAGGGACATTTCTCTACAATATTGCAATTGTAACTTGCCCAATATGTTACTCCTGACTATTTATCGACAGTGTCATTTAAGGCAGGTGCTGGTAGGTGTTTCGTGAATTATAGTTCAAAAATACTGAAGCGAATTTTTCACAGAAGAATGAAAAAAAGGATAGAAGCCGACTTCGGGGCAGATCAGTTTGGATCATGGAGAAATTTACGAGCAAGCGAGGCTATAACGTCCCTATTTTAGAAGAAATGATATGGAGGGAAAACCTACGTTTAAAGCATTTGCATACCGAAAGTAAGCTGTTGATACTGCTGACTGGAATACACTCTTCCATAACTGAAGGCAGTACTGTTAATAACAGGAAGCGTAAGGTTATCTATAAGGTGTACAGAAACCAGAGTGCAGTTACTGGAAGCGGTGACTGACAAGGGAGCGAGACAGGCCTATCGCCGGTGTTATCGGTCTGTATAAGGAACAAGCTGTGAAGGACACCAAGATGAAATTAGGAAAGGGAACTAAAGTTCAGTGGAACGGTACATAAACTCAGGGGTTTGTTGATGACACTTCAGTTCTGTCAGACGGCAATGGACTTGGATGAGCAATGGAATGGAATGGATACGGTCTCGAAAACAAATTCTAAAATGAACATCAATGAATGCAAAATAGTTTGATGTAATGTAGGGGAACTGAATCAGGCCCTGCTGACAGAAAGAGATTCGAAACGAGAATCCAATGGTAGTAAATGAGTTCTGCAGTTTAGGCAACAGAGTAAATCATTATGTATGAGTAAGAAAAAGGAAAAAGGAAAAGAAGGATTTGTTGACATCAAAAATAAATTTAAGTGTTAGGAAGTATTTTCTCAACATATTTATCACAGTGTAACCTCATGTGAAAGTGAAACTTGGTCGATTTGAAGTTCAGATAAGAAGAGAACAGAAGCTCGAGTACAGTGTGTGTGGCCGGCCGGAGTGGCCGAGCGGTTCTAGGCGCTACAGTCTGGAACCGAGCGACCGCTACGGTCGCAGGTTCGAATCCTGCCTTGGGCATGAATGTGTGTGATGTGCTTAGGTTAGTTAGGTTTAAGGAGTTCTAAGTTCTAGGGGACTGATGACATCGGAAGTTAAGTCCCATAGTGCTCAGAGCCATTTGAACCATTTTTTGAACAGTGTATGTGTGTGTGTGTGTGTGTGTGTATGTGAAATCATAAGGGACCAATCTAGTGAGGTCATCGATCTCTAGACTTACACACTACTTTAACTAACTTATACCAAGTTATGCTACGAACAACACACATACCCGTGCCCGAGGGAGGACTCGAAGCACCGGCGGAAGGGGCCGCGCAATCCGTGACATGGCTCCTCAAACCACGCGGCCACCAGGTGTGGCCTTAAATACAGCAGTCGGGTTGAAACGGATGTAAGTGCTGTTGTTTTTGAAGAGCTGAAGGGACTTCGACAGCACATAATGCGTGAAGAGGTGTAACGAACCTGTCATCGGACTGATCAGACTGAAGACCACAACATAATTTATGTGGCAATACTGTGTAGAGTAGGTGCATATCGCATTAACACCTCAGAATTAAAAAAAAAAGCCTACACTTCTCAAAAGTGTTAAAATACATGTTTAATGTTTTTTAAGATAACATGAAAGACTTTTAAGTGGAAGTCAGTAGGTTACAACCGACTGTGTGCTGTTTCGCGGGGCGACGCGTAGAAGAATGTCTGTGAAAGTAAGGTAGGGTAGCACGGAAGCGAGCAGGAGGAGGGAAGAACACGGCGAGCGTCGGCACTCTGTGAGGATCCACTTTCCTGAAGCGCACGCTGAATGCGATACCAGTCTCTGAGAAAATCCGGAACGTATAGAGACATACCGAAAGCACTTTGACAAAGCGGTGGGAGGTCTTCGACTAGCACCATATTGCAGCAGTAAAAGGAAGACTTGAGATAGATTTCTTCACTTGAAGATAGGTATTAGTATTACAGACGGGCCGCTCTAGTTACGACAAATGACCGACTTTTTGTCTTAGTTGTAGCGTTAGCGAAATAATGTAAGAACTTTGTTGAATATGCTCATAACCGTCTTCTACATACATGAATGAACAGTAGTCAATAATGTCTTCAGAAGACGGAGGAACTGACAATAAATGAAGGAAAGCAGTTTCACGGACCACTTTTACTCTGTGTCAGTCTGCAACTGATGTAAATTCCTGATTATCAAGAATAAGTTTCTACCACAACCAAAATATTAATACATACTGCTCCCAGAACTTTGAAACCATGTGGCTTCGCTATTTACTCAAGAAGTAATAGAAGTACCGAGAGCGGTTCATCTTTGATACTAACATCTATTCCGAGTAAAAAAAAAAAATCTGATATTTCCCTTCACTTCTGCGATAAGACGCCAGTCGAGGACTTCTCAGTGCTTTCTCAAAGTGTCAATTGTTGCAGATAATTTTGTGTGACACAACTATGGGAATACATAAAAGCACAGTTATGGAGTATTAAAGAAGACGTTTCCTCGCCGTTCCAGTACCTCAGCTAAGGCGGAGAAGCATGGCTGGAAATAAGTGGCAGTGGTCTGTTGAAGAAACAGTCTCAAGAGGATTCAAGGCAACAGTGATGAAGTGTGGACGTGCACCTCATTCCGGACTAATGCAGATGCTATGTCAGAAACTCGGAATCATTTCCCACTTTTCAAGGTTTAGAATCATTTTCAAACTTTCATTACAACATGAAAACCAGCAATTACGATTGTGTTTCAAGTGCATCATGACAATAAAAGAATATTATGAGATACACCCCACCTTCTACATCTACATCTACATCTACATCCATACTCCGCAAGCCACCTGACGGTGTGTGGCGGAGGGTACCTTGAGAACCTCTACCGGTTCTCCCTTCTATTCCAGTCTCGTATTGTTCGTGGAAAGAAGGACTGTCGGTATGCTTCTGTGTGGGCAATATACTGCTTGACTTTTCGGTGAAGGTATGTTCTCGAAACTTCAAGAAAAGCCCGTACCGAGCTACTGAGCGTCTCTCCTGCAGAGTCTTCCACTGTAGTTTATCTATCATATCCGTAACGCTTTCGCGATTACTAAATGATCCTATAACGAACCGCGCTGCTCTCCGTTGGATCTTCTCTATCTCTTCTATCAACCCTATCTGGTACGGATCCCACACTGCTGAGCAGTATTCAAGCAGTGGGCGAACAAGCATACTGTACACTACTTCCTTTGTTTTCGGATTGCATTTCCTTTCCTTAGGATACTTCCAATGTATCTCAGTCTAGCATCTGGTTTACCGACGAACTTGTCTTATTCTGCTATAAAAGAATGAGGAGACATTCAATCGCTCATCCGGAAGTGGAAACAATATGGCGCGTTTCTTTTCTGTGAACAGACTAAACATTATTATTAACAAGCTCGTACCTTTCGACAGTAAAACAAGATAAGACAGTCACGTAATAGTTCACGTGTTGCTCCACACAAGACGAAAGTTTAATTAATGAGTCGCAACTTTGCCTGTCGTCCCAGATGCCTAGCGTTATTCATAGCTTAATTTCTTAACATATAATTTCTTTTTGTTGGGGAGTAGTTTTTACAATCAGTTTTACTGCCACCATCCAGTAGCTATACCCACTTTCCCACGTTACTACGGATGGTATAGCGGGATCACCGAGACTTGACCTTGCATCAATGAAAAGGTACATCTGTATCTACACGATAACTCCACAACTCACAATTAAGGGCCTGGTTCGGATGAATCACGTTGCCGCGTGGGATTAGCCGAGCGGATTCAGGCGCTGCAGTCATGTACTGAGCGGCTGGTACCGGCGAGGTTCGAGTCCTCCCTCGGGCATGGGTGTGTGTGTGTGTGTGTGTGTGTGTGTGTGTGTGTGTGTGTGTGTGTGTGTGTGTGTGCGTGTGTGTCTTTAAGATAATTTAGGTTAAGTAGTGTGTAAGCTTAGGGAGTCATGACCTTAGCAGTTAAGTCCGATAAGATTTCACACACATTTGCACATTTGAACGTTTGAATCACGTTCCTTGGTACTCCAGTTGAGTTGTCGTGGTCTGACATGCAAACGTCGAAGGGTGCTCTTACTCGAAGGATGCACCGCACCCCGATCGGAAACCGGTGGGACACTTCACTGAGGCGACAAAACTCATGGGATGGCGAACCCGCTCGATTAAGCGCGCGGTCTAACGCGCTGTTTCCCGAGCGGAAGGGCGTGCCGGTTCAAATGGTTCAAATGGCTCTGAGCACTATGGGACTTAACTTCTGAGGTCATCAGTCCCCCAGAACTTAGAACTACTTAAACCTAACTAACCTAAGAACATTACACACATCTATGCCCGAGGCAGGATTCGAACCTGCGACCGTAGCAGTCGCGCGGTTCCAGGCAGAAGCGCCTAGAACCGCTCGGCCACACTGTCCGGCGTGCCGGTCCCCGGCACGAATCCGTCCGGTATATTGGTGTCGAGGTCCGGTGTGCCGGCCAGCCTGTGGATGGTTTTTAAGGCAGTTTTCCACCTGCTTCGGCGGATGCGGGCTTGTTTCCCTTAATCCGCCTCAGTTACACTATGTCGGACATTGCTGTGCAAACACTGTCTTCACGTACGCGTAGACCATAATTATTCTACCATGCAAACATTTCCGGTTACACCTGTCTTGTATGAGACGTTCCCTGGGGGGGGGGGGGGGGGGACGTGGTCCATTGGGGTCGAATCGAACAATAACGCTAGGTTCGGTGTGGGGCGGCGGTGGGGTGAGTGGACTGCTGTAGCCTGTTGTGGGGTTGTCAACCACTGAGGCCTACGGCAGGGACGATGCCATCATCTTCTTTTTGGGGGAAGAGGTCAAACAGCGAGGTCATCGGCCTCATCGGATTAGGGAAGGACGGGGAAAGAAGTCGGCCGTGCCCTTTCAATCCCGGCATTTGCATGGAGTGATTTAGGGAAATCACGGAAAACCTAAATCGGGATGGCCGGACGCGGGATTAAACCGTCGTCCTCCCGAATGCGAGTCCAGTGTGCTAACCACTGCGCCACCTCGCTCGGTCAGGATGATTCCTCTCCGTCGTTTCTAGGTCCCCGGTTCAGTACACAATACAATACACATGGGATAGCGATATGCACATCTACCGATGGCGGTGGTGCATAAGATCAGAGCGCTGGCGGAACTGTCATTTGACTGAGATGATTCATGTGCAAAGGCTTCCGAACTAATTATGGCCGCACGCCAAGAATTAACAGATTTTGAAACCTGAATGGTAGATGGAGCTAGACGCGTAAGACATTCCATTCCGGAAGTAATTAGGGAATTTGACATACCGTGATCCACACGAAGAAAGTGTGCGGAGTATATCACGTTTGAGGTATCCTCTCACTGCGACAACGCAGTGGCTGACGGTCTTCTCTTAAATACCGATAGCAGCCGCGTTTGCTTAGGGGTGTCAGTGCTGAGAGACAAGCAACATTACGTCACATAAACTCTGAAGTCAATGTGGGGTGTATGACGAATGTATCCGTTAGGACCGTACGACGAAATTTGGCGTTGGAGGGCTATGGCAGCAGACGACCGACGCGGTTGCTTTTGCTAACAGCACGACATTGTCTGCTGCGCCTCCCTGAGTTCGTGACCTTATCGGATGGACCTTAGACAACTGGAACACGGTGACCTGACCAGATGAGTCCCGATTTCAGTTGGTAAGATGTGATAGTAGGTTTCGAGTGTGGTGGTGACCTCACGAAGCCTTGGTCCCAAGTTGCCAACAAAACACTGTGCAAGCTGGTGGTGGCTCCATAAAGTTATTGGCCGTGTTTACGTGGAATGGACTGAGTCCTCCGGTGCAACTGTACCAATCATTGACTGGAAATGATTATGTTCCGCTACTTGGAGACCATCCATGGACTTCCATGTTCCGAACAAGCGATGGAATTTTTGTGGAGGGTCATGCACCATGTCATCAGGGCACAACAGTTCGTGATTGGCTTGAATAGCATCCTAGACAATTCGAGCATATGATTTTGCCACCCAGATGGCCCGGAATGTATCTCATCGAAGATTTACGGGACATAATGAAGAGGTCAGTTGATGCACAACATACTGCACCGCAACACCTTCGCCATTATGGAGGGCCTTACAGGCAGCATAGCTCGATATTTCCACAGAAGACTTCCAAATGAACTAAAGCTGCACCACTATGCCGGGCAAAAGAGGTCCGACGTGGTAGGAGGCATCCCATGACCTTTATCACCTCACTGTATTATACTGCTAGCTGGGGTACCCGGCTTCGCTCAGGGTAGTATGAGACGTTTCCGGGGAGGAGGGGGGAGGTCCACTGGGGTTGAATCGCACAATAAACCCACCCCTCCCCCCTCCTCCCCGGGAACGTCTCATACAAGACAGGTGTAACCGGTAATGTTTGCATGGTAGAATAATTTTGGACTACGCGTACGTGAAGACAGTATTTGCGCAGCAATCGCCGACATAGTGTAACTGAGGCGGATTAAGGGAAACCAGCCCGCATTCGCCGAAGCACGTGGAAAGATGGAAAGGTATGAGATTGTGTGGTAGTTGGAATAAAAGGATAAACTTTATAAGAGGTAAACAAAAGTTTAAAAACATAATATAACTATTTACAATACTTGTTAAAGTGTAAGAGGTAAAAAAAATATTGAAAATATATTTTAACTATTTACAACATTTGTTTATAACACATTTTTAATTTTTTTCCTGGTCGAGAGCAGGCTGTACACTTCACACACTTTTCACACTTTATTTTGGATTTATATTCATTCACTATATCGCATTGACTACTCACACTTTACTGTTTGTTTTTATTCAGTCACTGCACTACTTTTTCGCAATTCTTGATTCTTCAGCCCGTTCATTTCGTTGTTCTTCAGCTTTTCTGCTTCTCACGGTGCTTATTCTCGTTCGTTGGGAACTAAAACATGCTTCGCCCTCTTCGTCTGTTTAGTTTTCTCGCTGTTTTTTCATTTTATTTTTTTTTATTTATTTATTGTTTGTTTTCGCCTCTTTGCTCCAGAACTGGCAATATCGCCACCTCCTTTACGTTTTGTCTTTGTCCAAAATACACTCCTGGAAATGGAAAAAAGAACACATTGACACCGGTGTGTCAGACCCACCATACTTGCTCCGGACACTGCGAGAGGGCTGTACAAGCAATGATCACACGCACGGCACAGCGGACACACCAGGAACCGCGGTGTTGGCCGTCGAATGGCGCTGGCTGCGCAGCATTTGTGCACCGCCGCCGTCAGTGTCAGCCAGTTTGCCGTGGCATACGGAGCTCCATCGCAGTCTTTAACACTGGTAGCATGCCGCGACAGCGTGGACGTGAACCGTATGTGCAGTTGACGGACTTTGAGCGAGGGCGTATAGTGGGCATGCGGGAGGCCGGGTGGACGTACCGCCGAATTGCTCAACACGTGGGGCGTGAGGTCTCCACAGTACATCGATGTTGTCGCCAGTGGTCGGCGGAAGGTGCACGTGCCCGTCGACCTGGGACCGGACCGCAGCGACGCACGGATGCACGCCAAGACCGTAGGATCCTACGCAGTGCCGTAGGGGACCGCACCGCCACTTCCCAGCAAATTAGGGACACTGTTGCTCCTGGGGTATCGGCGAGGACCATTCGCAACCGTCTCCATGAAGCTGGGCTACGGTCCCGCACACCGTTAGGCCGTCTTCCGCTCACGCCCCAACATCGTGCAGCCCGCCTCCAGTGGTGTCGCGACAGGCGTGAATGGAGGGACGAATGGAGACGTGTCGTCTTCAGCGATGAGAGTCGCTTCTGCCTTGGTGCCAATGATGGTCGTATGCGTGTTTGGCGCCGTGCAGGTGAGCGCCACAATCAGGACTGCATACGACCGAGGCACACAGGGCCAACACCCGGCATCATGGTGTGGGGAGCGATCTCCTACACTGGCCGTACACCACTGGTGATCGTCGAGGGGACACTGAATAGTGCACGGTACATCCAAACCGTCATCGAACCCATCGTTCTACCATTCCTAGACCGGCAAGGGAACTTGCTGTTCCAACAGGACAATGCACGTCCGCATGTATCCCGTGCCACCCAACGTGCTCTAGAAGGTGTAAGTCAACTACCCTGGCCAGCAACATCTCCGGATCTGTCCCCCATTGAGCATGTTTGGGACTGGATGAAGCGTCGTCTCACGCGGTCTGCACGTCCAGCGCGAACGCTGGTCCAACTGAGGCGCCAGGTGGAAATGGCATGGCAAGCCGTTCCACAGGACTACATCCAGCATCTCTACGATCGTCTCCATGGGAGAATAGCAGCCTGCATTGCTGCGAAAGGTGGATATACACTGTACTAGTGCCGACATTGTGCATGCTCTGTTGCCTGTGTCTATGTGCCTGTGGTTCTGTCAGTGTGATCATGTGATGTATCTGACCCCAGGAATGTGTCAATAAAGTTTCCCCTTCCTGGGACAATGAATTCACGGTGTTCTTATTTCAATTTCCAGGAGTGTATAAATTAATTCAACTTTTTACTTACTAATACACTAATTTTAAAGACTTTTCTCACATTATTTTCGAATTATATTCAGTCACTGCACCATTTTTACTACTCTCACTTCACTGTTATTTTTGTTCACTCACTGCACTACTTTTTCGGTTACTCCCTTCGTCACCGATACGAAACTGACGTTAGAAACCATTATATTCCCCTACCAATGGGTTGGCCCACCAGTGAGGAATTCTAGGACATACCAAAACTTCTTAGAGTGGTCCACAGTGTTCCAGAACATTCCACAACATTGGAGAGTGTTCTGAAATGTTGCACGATCTCTGATGTTCCGAAATGTTCCCCACATTCTGGAATCTTCTATACTATTCCCGAACATTTCAGCACACCCCGTATCATTGTGGAACATTCTGGAATATTGTGGAATGCTTTAGAGTACTCTCGAATGTTGCGGAATTTTCTCGAATACTTTGGAATGTTCTGAAATGTTGTAGGAATTTCTAGAGGGCGAAAGTTCTCAGGTCTTATATCCTCGAAAGCACGCCCTTCAGGCAAAAACGAGAACCTTTTCCATAGGTGGGGGATAGAGGGCTGCCACACCATGTAACTCCCTTGATCGTACCAGGACTCGTTTCTGAGATTTAGCTGCACGCATATTGTGCGCTTAGCTTTATAATATATTTGTACTGATTGTCGTTGACTGTGTTTTAAGCAAGTGTATGTCTTCGAATGAGCCTTTGACTGCGCCTGTTAGGAAGTGAAGCCACAGTCATCCTATATGCGGAAACCCAGCAGTTTTGTCGCCATGAAGATGAATGCTGCAAACAAAGTCGAAATAAAGACAAATAATATTGGAGCACACAATGAAGTACTTTTCGTAGACAACTATATTGTGTGTGATAACGGTATATAAGACACTAAAACTAGTTGTTAATTGTTTTGTGATAGAGATAATTTTTTGATACTGCTAACAGTATTGTGGTGTTTACATACCAGTGAGGGTGTCAATATTTAAAGCGAAATATCTTTAACAAAACTGACACTATCCTGGGTGTATTCTTCTTTATATGTACTGATGAGCCGGAACTATGACCACCAGCTCAACAGAGTGCTGGTCAACATTTGAAACAAAACGTCTTGACTGTTTCCACGGGTATGTGGCACCTGATGTGTACGCACTGATCACACGTTTCCCGCAAATTACAGGGCAATGGTTTGTGTGGGCGGTCCTGGCGGCTGATCGCGGCCCATACGTGTTTCATCGGATTCAAGTCACACTAATTTGTTGGCGAAGACATTGACATTAGTACATGTTCAGACTTTTGAACTGCAGTGGCACGATTCAGGCCTCATGACAAGGACGGTTACATTGTTGAGCCAAACCGTTATCACCACTCCCCGCCGCGACGTTGGATGCCAGCTGGTGGCGTTGTAGGCACGTGGAGCGGTAACAAAAGTATGTAAGGGGAGCAGACACGAACGAAGGGTCATCCTAAGGAAGATGTGGGCTGCAAATTTATTGAAGTAAGCCAGTTTGAAAATGGCAGATTATTAGTATGCAGAGCCTCTGAACGAGTATCTCGAAAGAGGTGAAGCTGGCCGAATGTTCACATGCTACTGCCAGGAGCATCTGCGGAAAGGGGCAGGACAGTGAAATTACCACTAGACGCTAAGTGGTTGGACGTCCACTTCTCTTCTCCGAACGCGGGGATCGGAGGCTTGTCTGTTCTGTAAAGTAGGACAAATGGTGATCTGTGCCATTTGTGCACAATGGTTGGTGAACGCACAATTGTTTCGGAGCGCACTGTTCTTCGTACTCTGTTGAACATGGAGCTCTGCAGCAGGCCAACGGATCGCCACTTACGCTTCCAGTGTGCACGGGACCGTCGAAATTAGACTGCGAACCAATGGAAATTTATCAGCTCTTCGCGTGAATTTTCTTTTTTCTACATTGGATCGACGGTCGTCTTCACAAATACCGTCTTCGAGGTGAACGGCGGTTCGAAAAGTGCAGCGCGCCACGGACGCAGCCTGGTGGGAGAAGTATTATGATAAGGGAGACATTCCCCTGCGCTTGTGTGGGACCTGTGGTAGTAATCGAAGACCCGCTGACAACTGCGAACCACCTGCAGCCCTCCATGCTTGATGACTTACGCGGCGACAATATCATCTTTCAGCAGTATAATTGTCCGTGTCTCGGAACCAGAACCGTGTTACAGTGGTTTGAGGAGTATTATAACGAACTCACTTTGATGTCTAGATGACCAAATTCGCCTGATGTAAATCCTATCATACCCATCTGCGTAGCTATCGGGTGCCACCATCGCGTTCACAGATTAGCGACACGTTGTTTACGCTGATTACATCACCTGTGCGTAGGCATCTAATGCCACATACTTTCACAAACCTACCAACTAACAGTCGGATCCCTGATGCGCAGAGTCAGTGATGTATTTCGTTCCACAAACGGACAAATGAGCTGTTAAGCACGTGGTCATAATGTTTCGGCTCATCAGTGTTCTTGCTGGGCCGGCCGTTGTGGCCGAGCGGTTCTAGGCGTTTCAGTCCGGAACCGCACTGATGCTACGGTCGCAGGTTCGAATCCTTCCTCGGGCATGGATGTGTGTGATATCCTTAGGTTAGTTAGGTTTAAGTAGTTGTAAGTCTAAGAGACTGATGATATCACATGTTAAGTCGCATATTGCTTAGAGTCATTTTTTATTTTGCTGGAAGATGCCATCGCCATAAGCGAAGACATCGAGCGTGAAGGGATACATGTGATGAACAATTATGATCACTTATTCCTGCCGATACTCTGGATTTCAGTTGCAACAACAGCTCGAGTTTCACATATGGGATCTCCTTTCGAGTGACAGTGCCTGTTTCCCACATTTTATTCACTGGAGAACAGTAAAGATAATAGATCAATGTCAAATAACATCATAATTTGTTGTCGACGGTCTGCGTAGTAAAAATAAATAGAGTAAAACAGCTTACCAGTCGGTTTGTCGACTGCTTTCCATCCCCCATGACAACTAAGGGAGAATTAATTTTTAAGCAACGAGATAAAAAAAAAAATCAGAGACAAAGATTTTCAGCATTGTACGCTAAATAAATATCTTTCAAACTTAGAGAAATAGTAAATGAGCTGAATTACAAAAATAGTTTGAATTTTTTTTATTTTAATTTCCTCTTATTTTTGTGAGGTCTGTCCGTATAGCCCCGTTTCTTTAGATTACTTCAACTCAATTAAATTACTTAGCACACGTATAATAAGTGAACTGTATGTCCAGCACACATCTTATAAAATGAGGAAAAGAAATTTCTCCTTAAAACAAAAAATGAGGTAGTGCTAAAGCTTAGTATAAGAGAAAAAAATTGAAAAATAACAGAAGAAAAAACATAATATTACGCATGGTACACCCATTAATTTTGAATTCAAAACAGATGCAAATGTAATGAGAGTTTAATTCATTTTCAGACTTTTTTGCCGACGTTTTGTTAGCCACTGGTGGTGCAGAATCTCTTTCCTAATGGAATTTCCTTTAAAAATTTAAGTTTATTTATGCACATAAATCAGTTTTAATAATATCAAACTATACTTAATGTACGCTCTTGCTCTAGGTAGCATTATCTACATTAGTGGATGAGTACAGACAGCTACACAATGCTCTTGCTATATTTTGTACGTGAATGTAGCTTCACTAAATCTGTACAGTAGTGTTTCTGTCAGGCTGAGATTAAAAACAGATTCGTTGTGCCATTTTCTTACTTATTTACGTCATGGTGCAGATGTGATACATTACTGCTTACTCACAGTACAATTTTGTGACGTACCACTTACGAAAGTGAAGCACCCGCACGATCGCATAAGCAAACGAAATGTTTAGGTATACTTGCAGATGAGCGTTGGTCATTCGGTGAACCCACCGTAAAAATGCACACGCGGTAACTGAAAGTGTTAGCCTATTCGCAGTAGGGTTAATAATGTTTTTTTTTTTTTTCTGATGCTTGTAACATGCACTGGATGACGGTAACAGTCCATGGCCGAGTAATTTCATTCCGCTGAAAAACAAACTGCGTACAAGTCTTTGCTCCTAACATTGTAAAAATGCATCAAGAAAGCCGTCGTCAGGTACACCTCTAACAGACATCATGGTAGAGGAGAATGTTCGAAGTTATCGCTTAAGGAAGCGCAATTGTCATTGTCCTCCAGGGGCAGTGTCTTTGACTACCAATCCCGAATTTTGGATCACGTGTTCAGTGCCAGTCACTGCATAGCTACTGGGAATAGATATAATAATAAAGAGTCAGCCTCATTCTGCCAAGAGCCCTTTCAAGAAAGAGCCGAGGGGCAGATTCAGGTTCAAGATTCCCTCTCACCCTTCGACTGACAAGTAATCAATGACATACAGAAGCCGCAGAATACGACTGCATCAAAAACACATAGAAGGTAACCACAAAAAGTTTGGCTGCAACTGAAAATAATGTCTTAGTGATCTCTCTATTGGCGACAGATTCTGGATTAGTCACCTTTCGGATCTTAAAGAGAGGCCTGTTAAAGGGAAGGTGACCATGAAAGAGTGAATGAACAACAAAGTGGAAGTTTACACTAGTTGCAAAGTGGGATGTCTGACTCGTTAGTAGGAATAAGAGAGAAGAAAGACTCATGCAATAAATTTAAGTTTTAATAGTTACCACAAGAGAGGAGATAGAAAATGCCTGAAGACAAGGAAGGATATCAGCTTGATTAGATATTGGTAAGACAGAGATTCTGAAGTCAAGTAAGAGATTGATGTCGGACCCTGCATCCGATATAATCTCTGCCCAAAATTAAGGAACAGAATTTGGACTGATATTTAGGATAACAGCCACCAATAATCAACAAATAACGAAGTGGGTTACTGAAGTAATGAGGAACATATGCGTTCGAAGTGGTGTGAGGCTGTAGATACTGCGATACCGAAAACCACAGCGAGAGGTTATCACAGAAGCTACTCAGACAAATACAGGTGTAAGAAACGTAACTGCGAAGGAAGTGGGGGTATGAGTATCAAACTTTCATTTTATCAATGAAAGCAGGACAGAAAGCAATATTCAGTAAAATAAAGAAAATAGCAAAAGAGTCACATAATAATGGAACCAACAGAAAATGAAACGAAATGATCGTACGGCACTGTTGGCCGGGAGGCCCCATACGGGGAAGTTCGGCCGCCGTATTGCAAGTCCTTTTAAGTTAACGGCCACTTCGTCGACTTGCGAGTCAATGTTGATGAAGAACACACAACACCCAGTCATCACGAGGTAGAGAAAATCTCTGACCCCGCCGGGAGCGCTACCGCAAGACCACGAGCTGCGGAACCAACACAAATTACAAAGGAAGGGTAAGGTTAAAGCTGCAGGAAAATATGAGGAAATCGGTAAAGAAGTGATGGTAAGCAGGCTGGATTTACCATGTAAAGTACTCAGAAACCATTCAGAATATGAGGAATGCAGAAGGCATCCCACAGTGAAAAGCAGAGGAGAGAGCGGGCAGCTGGGTGGAGTATTTGAAAGCCGCTAAGAACGGGAGATAAAGTCTGACATTTTAATTAAACATGAAATGCATATCGGCTTGGAGAACCTAAGGGATCCAGTATTATGATTGGAGATTGACAGAAGTTTGGAAGATGTCATCAAGAAAGGCAGAAGTAATAATTAACAGAAGTTATAGAAAGTCAACCAAAGTATTCTTCAAGTTCGTCAAGTTTGAGTGTAGAACTTTTGGAGAGATGTAGCTGGACTAAGCAATAATACCCGCACAAAAGTGAAGTTGGTAAAGACGGATAAATCCTGTCTTGTCGCCTTCAGTGCACTCAAGCAAGTGTTTTAGTAGCGGGGCACAGGACGAGCTACCTGTGTCAGAACCTGTTGCGAGAAGCAGGTGGCGACCGTAGTGTATGCAGTAGTTCCAGCGACCGAGGAGGTAACGGCATGAACAAAATAAGGTTTGAAACATTAATAAGTTAGATCCGCAAAACTCAGGAAACAATCTCGGTAATCATAGCAAGACGCCGAAGTGATACATTAATCAATAATAAATAAAATTTAGTATTACGAAATCCATCGCCTACGAGAATTCACAAAGATGTAGGAAGTTCAAAGTTATAACGACATCAGTCATAAGGCAGTGGAGAGATGGCATCCAGAGGTATCGGACGTGGGTTGGAATTCTGTAGTATGGGCCTCATAGCGAATGTATAGATTTATGCTATTATTTTTCGTCTTCAGGACCAGAGCCATTGTTAAGGTAATCGTTAATATTTTAGCATACAGCGACTAATATTAGGAACATGACGCACAGCAACTCGTTTAGGGTGCGAAGCCCTAGCGACGTGGATAAGCGGAGCAGGGAATCTCGTAACACTATTTCCGAAGTAAAACGAGGACTTCATGCCCTAAGACTGGTTTTATGCAGCTCTCCACGCTACTCTATCCTGTGCAAGCTTCATCTCCCAGTACGTACTGCAGCCTACATCCTTCTGAATCTGCTTAGTGTATTCATCTCTTGGTCTCCCTCTACGATATTTACCCTCCACGCTGCCCTCCAATACTAAATTTGTGATCCCTTGATGCCTCAGAACATGTCCTACCAACCGATCCATTCTTCTAGTCAAGTTGTGCCACAAACTCCTCTTCTCCCCAATCCTATTCAATACCTCCTCATTAGTTATGTGCTCTACCCATCTAATCTTCAGCATTCTTCTGTAGCACTATATTTCGAAAGCTTCTATTCGCTTCTTGCCCAAACTAGTTATCGTCCATGTTTCACTTCCATACGTGGCTACACTCCACACAAATACTTTCAGAAACGACGTCCTGACACTTAAATCTATACTCGATGTTAACAAATTTCTCTTCTTCAGAAACGCTTTCCTTGCCATTGCCAATCTACATTTTATATCCCCTCTAATTCGACCATCATCAGTTATTTTGCTCCCCAAATAGCAAACGTCCTAAACTATTATAAGTGTCTCATTTCCTAATCTAATTCCCTCAGCATCACCCGACTTAATTCGACAACATTCCATTACCTTCGTTTGGCTTTTGTTGATGTTCATCTTATATCCTCCTTTCAAGACACTGTCCATTCCGTTCAACTGCTCTTCCAAGTCCTTTGCTGTCTCTGACAGAATTACAATGTCATCGGCGAACCTTAAAGTTTTTATTTCTTCTCCATGGATTTTAATACCTACTCCGAATTTTTCTTTTGTTTCCTTTACTGCTTGCTCAATATACAGATTGAACAACATCGGGGAGAGGCTACAACACTGTCTCACTCCCTTCCCAACCACTGCTTCCCTTTCATGTCCCTCGACTCTTATAACTGCCATCTGGTTTCTGTACAAATTGTAAATAGCCTTTCGCTCCCTGTATTTTACTCCTGCCACCTTCAGAATTTGAAAGAGAGTATTCCAGTCAACATTGTCAAAAGCATTCTCGAAGTCTACAAATGCTAGAAACGTAGGTTTACCTTTCTTAATCTAGCTTCTAAAATAAATCGTGGGGTCAGTATTGTCTCACGTGTTCCTATATTTCTACGGAATCCAAATTGATCTTCCCCAAGGTCGGCTTCTACCAGTTTTTCCATTCGTCTGTAAAGAATTCGCGTTAGTATTTTGCAGCCGTGACTTATTAAACTGATAGTTCGGTAATTTTCACATCTGTCAACGCCTGCTTTCTTTGGGATTGGAATTATTATATTCTTCTTGAAGTCTGTGGGTATTTCACCTGTCTCATACATCTTGCTCACCAGATGGTAGAGTTTTGTCAGGACTGGCTCTCCCAAGGCCATCAGTAGTTCTAATGGAATGTTGTCTACTCCCGTCGCCTTGTTTCGACTCAGGTCTTTCAGTGCTCTGTCAAACTCTTCACGCAGTATCTTATCTCCCATTTCATCTTCATCTACATCCTCTTCCATTTCCATAATACTGTCCTCAAGTACATCGCCCTTGTATAAACCCTCTATATACTCATTCCACCTTTCTGCCTTCCCTTCTTTGCTTAGAACTGGGTTGCCATCTGAGCTCTTGATATTCATACAAGTGGTTCTCTTATCTCCAAAGGTCTCTTTAATTTTCCTGTAGGCAGTATCTATCTTACCCCTAGTGAGACAAGCCTCTACATCCTTACATTTGTCCTCTAGCCATCCCTGCTTAGTCATTTTGCACTTCCTGTCGATCTCATTTTTGAGACGTTTGTATTCCTTTTTGCCTGCTTCATTTACTGCATTGTTATATTTTCTCCTTTCATCAGTTAAATTCAATATTTCGTCTGTTACCTAAGGATTTCTACTAGCCCTCGTCTTTTTACCTACTTGATCCCCTGCTGCCTTCACTACTTCATCCCTCAAAGCTACCCATTCTTCTTCTACTGTATTTCTTACCCCCATTCTTGTCAATTGTTCCCTTATGCTCTCCCTGAAACTCTGTACAACCTCTGGTTAAGTCAGTTTATCCAGGTCCCATCTCCCTAAATTCCTAACCTTTTGCAGTTTTTTCAGTCTTAATCTACAGTGCACAACCAATAGATTGTGGTCAGAGTCCACATCTGCCGCCCGCATCTCGTGGTCGTGCGGTAGCGTTCTCGCTTCCCACGCCCGGGTTCCCGGGTTCGATTCCCGGCGGGGTCAGGGATTTTCTCTGCCTCGTGATGGCTGGGTGTTGTGTGCTGTCCTTAGGTTAGTTAGGTTTAAGTAGTTCTAAGTTCTAGGGGACTTATGACCACAGCAGTTGAGTCCCATAGTGCTCAGAGCCATTTGAACCATTTTTCCACATCTGCCCCTGGAAATGGCTTACAATTTAAAACCTGGTTCTTAAATCTCTGTCTTACCATTATATAATCTATCTGATACCTTTTAGTATCTCCGGGATTCTTCCATGTATACAACCTTCTTTTATGATTCTTGAACCAAGTGTTAGCTAGATATGATTAAGTTACGCTCTGTGCAAAATTCCACCAGGCGGCTTCCTCTTTCATTTATTACCCCCAATCCATATTCATCTACTACGGTTCCTTCTCTCCCTTTTCCTACTACCGAATTCCAGTCACCCATGACTATTAAATTTTCGTCTCCCTTCACTATCTGAATAATTTCTTTTATTTCATCATACATTTCTTCAATTTCTTCGTAATCTGCAGAGCTAGTTGGCATATAAACTTGTACTACTGTCGTAGGCGTGGGCTTCGTGTCCTTCTTGGCCACAACAATGCGTTCGCTGTGCTGTTTGTAGTAGCCTATCCGCATTCCTATTGTTTTATTCATTATTAAACCTACTCCTGCATTACCCCTATTTGATTTTGTATTTATAATCCTGTATTCATCTGACCAAAAGTCTTGTTCCTCCTGCCACCGAACTTCACTAATTCCCACTATATCCAACTTTAACCTATCCATTTCCCTTTTTAAATTTTCTAACCTACCTGCCCGATTAAGGGATCTGACATTCCACACTCCGATCCACAGAACGCCAGTTTTCTTTCTCGTGATAACGACGTCCTCCTGAGTAGTACCCGCCCGGATATCCGAATGGGGCACTATTTTACCTCCGGAATATTTTACCCAAGGACTTCATACCCGAATAATTTTACTTGTTTTTAAATTTTGACGTTCGGTGCTTTTGAAGCGCATTTTATGAAGAGTTGACTTAGATAGCCAGATTACGTGAGCTTGAGTCTAGAAATGCGTTATTGTGGATTATGTTCCTAATATTCGTGGTTGTATTCTAAAATGTTTATAATGAAGTATTAATTTAATTCTTGAACTTTTAATATTTCTATCTGTAATACATGTAAGAGTAAATCCAGGCGAAAAAATGTGTGTGTTGTTTTGGTGACGTGTTGATGCCGATTTCGTGTGTTTTGAGACTGTTTATCAACATTGAACTGAGCAGTGCAGCCAAGACTCAAAAGAGGTTTGAAGTTTTTTTTTTTTTAAATTGTTCTGTACTATGCATGGAAGAAAACAACCAACTATAATATTTCTCATATGTAGTTTGAAAGTCGCAAAAGTCAAGGAACCACTACGCAGCATGACGCCATTGCAAATTTTGACTTTTAGATTTTCCTCTTCTTCTCACTTTATAGATATCTTCCTGGGTTCACATATTTTGACCTATCATATAAAGTTCAAAATTGAATTAGTTTTATTATATTATTGTACGAATTCATTTGGATATGCAATAATCTTAAGAAAATCTTTGCAGTAACATTGATAAATATAATGTGTAAAATGGAACTCCTATCTATAACAAAAGGTGGAGGAAGAGTGCCTTATTGATAAAGATGCGAACAGTGACAGGTGATCTAGGTGCGAGGTCACGGGAATGCTGTCTGCAGTGAGCCAGTGTCGCGTCGAGATAATATGTATGTCAATAATTTCCGAACACTTACATTCCGAATCTTTAATTGACAAATACTGCATGGACTTAATACTGACACCGACGTTATGACACCTTACGGTTTCGAGTGGTGCAAGATGCATGAGGAAGTTCGAACTGAATTGTCAGTGCACACGTGCGTGGGTACGGATTGTTGTCTGCCGCGCGGGATTAGCCGAGCGGTCTTGGGCGCTGCCGTCATGGACTGTGCGACTGGTCCCGGCGGAGGTTCGAGTCCTCCCTCGGGCATGGGTGTGTGTGTCTGTCCTTAGGTTAATTTAGGTTAAGTGGTGTGTAAGTTTAGGGACTGATGACCTTCGCAGTTAAGTCCCATAAGATTTCACACACATTTGAAGATATTTTATTGTTGTCAGGTGAATTAAATATATTGCTGTGGTGTGAAGGTGGAAAACTAATGTTTCTTGGGTATTTCTTTTGCAAAGTAATGTTTTACGAGCGGCTATACTTTAAGAGTCACTATAAAAGTAGTTAATGCTGTTTTTCACTATTAAAAATTGTTCATCAGACTATGAAGACAACATTGTGCGTGTAGAAAAAGCACATACTGTAACTTCACAATCTGCAAGCTGATATGACTTTTCCACACGTAAGTGTGCACTTTACATTAATAACACTATCGTATGTGTCCTGTGGTCTAGGAATAGCGTCTTTGACTATTGATCAAAACAACCTCGGTCCCGGTTTCTAACCACGCCATCGCTGAAATTTTCAATAAAAATCATCATCATTCGTGGCCGAAGACTTCCTGCATAATTAATCGCCCTCCTTCAGCGAACGGCCTCGTCAGAGAGGACGGAGGGCGGACAGATGTTCAGCGCACTCTCTTGTCTTTGGGGTGGGACACTGCCACCAGAATCAGCAATGTTCAACAGCATCGGGATGCAGAAGCCAGTGGAAACCATTGCATTAAAGACATAAATTGAAGCGCCAAACAAATTGGTATAGGTACGCGTTTTTAAATACAGATATTCGCAGTCAGATAGAACACGACGCTGCGGTCTCCAACACCTATATAAGTTAAAAAGAGTCTGGCGCAGCTGTTAGATCGGGTACTGCTGCTACAATGGCAGAATATCTAGATTAAAGTGAGTTTGATCGTGGTGTTATAGTCGGTGCATAAGCGATGGGCCACAGCATATCCGAGGTAGCGATGATTTTCCGGTAAGACAATTTAACGAGTGTCCCGTGAATATCAAGAATCCAGCGAAACATTAGTTCTCCGACACTGTTACTTCCGAAAAAGATTCCGCAAGAATGGGACTAACCAAGACGGAAGAGAATCGCTCAACATGACAGAAGTGGAACCCTTCCGGATATTTCAGCAGATTTCAATGCTGGGCCATCAACAAGTGTCAGTGTGCGAAACATACAACGAAACATCATCGACGTGGGTTTTCGGAGCAGAAGATCCACTCGTGTACCCTGGATGACAGCACGACACAAAGCTTTGCGCCTCATCTGGGCCCGTCAACACCAAAATTGGACTGGATGCACATGTACGGGTATGGAGACAAACTCATGAGTCCATGCACCCTGCATGGCAGCAGGGGACTCTTCAAGCTGCTGGAGGCTCAATGTCACAGGGCGTGTGCAGTTGGAGTGATAATGGACATGTACGAAAGCATCATGTCTGATCGTGTGAATCCGTTTATGTACGATGTGCATTCCCATGGACGTGGGAAATTCCAGCAGGACAACGTGACATCCCAAAAATCCAGAATTCCTACAGAATGACTCCAGGAACACTCTTATGCGTTTAAACACTTCCGATGGCCACCAGCCTCCTCAGACATGAACACTGTTGAGCATAACTGGTGAGCCGTGGCGGTACTGGTGCCAGTAGTATATCTGACATGAGTAGGATTGATTTCCTAGTGCAGGGATTTGTCTTTGGGTTTGGACCGACTCGACATGTAATGTAGTGCCCACCGTGAGTAGGGGGGAGAGGACATAACGCTGTGGGAACGGAACGCGGCGGTGCGCGAGTCGGCGATCGGCGGGCGGACAGAAGAGAAGGCGGTGTGCCTGAGGCCGGGCGGCGGTTATCACTTGGTTGTACTGGAGTTGGCGGGGGTTGGCCGGAGCGCTGCATTCTCTCCGGCAACATGAGCTGTGGATGTGCCCGCTTCCTTGGAGGGACACGCTGTTATGGTCTTGCGAAGCGATGACATGGCATCTTCGTAAAATCGCCCCAGCTTCAAGACACCCAGTTGGGTACGCTAATTACTAAGAGCACTAAGTTAACTGTGATTGTGATCGCTCTTGGTACAGTAAGACGTTGCCCGACGTGTGATGTTAAGCTTGTTCCATTTCATTTGAGGCCTCATATTAAGCATGTGCTGCCGGCAGGAGTGGCCGGGAGGTTCTAGGCGCTACAGTCTCGAACCGCGCGGCCGCTACGGTCGCAGGTTCGAATCCTGCAGCGGGCATGGATGTGTGTGTTCTCCTTAGGATAGTTAGGCTTAAGTAGTTCCAAGTTCTAAGGGATTGATTACCTAAGCAGTTAAGTCCCATAGTGCTCAGAGCCATTTGAACCATTTTTTAAAGCATGTGCTCTGCTTCCTTATAATATTGATGTATTTGCAGATGTGTGTCGTTAAGTACTAGTGAGTGCTGGTTTTCGTGAGCCAGTTCATTTGCCACTCTTAGAGTTTGTTTATCAAATACTAAATAGTTCAAATGGGTCTGATGACTATGGTACTTGACATCAGAGGTCATCAGTCCCCTACAACTACTTAAACCTAGCTAACCTAAGGACATCACACACATCCATGCCAGAGGCAGGATTAGAACCTGCGACCGTAGCAGCAGTGCGGTTCCGGACCGAAGCGCCTAGAACCGCTCGGCCAGAGCGTTCGGCTATCAAGTACTGTTTCAGTTAAAGAAGCACTTCCTAGTCAAATTAGTTCTTTTTTATTCTTGATTTTATAGAGTTCATTTACTGGTCAATCTTAAATGTTAAGGTTAAGAATGGTTCTTCTGCCTTCTGTTGTCGGGTGTGATCTGTGTTTCATTGAGCTGAGGCAGCGGGCAACCGAAGCGCGGGGCTTCTCTTTACATTACAAGTTTGGCTTACAGGCGGTGGACTTCGCATGAGCTTTTGTGTTCCTCTTCGGTAGCGTCTGCTTGGTTCACATTTTGGTGGCCTACTCGACGTGGGGTTGCAAACGGAGGCACGTCTTGGTTCGAAGTATTACTTCTCTCAGTTGTTCCACCGTTCGTGGTTAAACTTCGGCCTTACAAGCTTGGATCATGCTTCTGTTGTTACACATTTATCTTTGTACGATGTTGTAACTTCCTGTGCCCTAAAGGTCCTTCCTACAAGTCAATGGGCATTTGAATAATTTCAGGGTGGCTGTGTAAGATTGACCAAGTTATAGATATTCGTGGTAAACTTAATGTTGTGTGTCAAATTTTATTTTACATGCAATGCAAGGTTTTAATTGAAAGGGTGTTAAATGATGTGTCTTAACTAGAGTTGTTTGTTAAAGTTATTTATTAACTTTCTCATGATTTATGTAATGAATGTTTCTTAAGTAATCTGGCCGAGATTTTAAGTGAGGTTGGTATGGTTAGTTAATAAACCCATTGGAATTGAAATGTTCACTTTATTGGGTCAGCCCTTCCACCCCTCATAAGAAAGCTAGAAAATCTGAAAAGGGAAATGCTAAAGCTCAATCTATATATAGTGGGGGTCAGATAAGTGAAATGGAAAGAAGACAAGGATTTCTGGTCAGATGAATATAGACTAATATCAAGAGCAGCAGAAAATGGTATAATGGGATTAGAATCGTTATGAATAGGAAGGTAGGGCAGAGTGTGTTACTGCGAACAGTTTAGTGACAGGATTGTTCTCGTCAGAATTGACAGTGAACCGAAGCCGACAACAATCGTTCAGGTAAACTTGTTGTCGTCGCAAGCCGAAGATGAAGAGAGAGAGAAAATATATGAGGATATTGAACTGGTAATTCCGTATGTAAAGGGACATGAAATTCTAATGACCATCAGGTACTGAAATCCGGCTGTAGAGGAAGAAATAGATAAATGTTACGGGAGAATATGGGCTTGAGAGAGGAGGATGGTGGTTGATTGATTTGGGGGAGGGGACGCAACAGCGAGGTCATCGGTCACAACAGATTAGGGAAGGATGGCGAAGGGACTGAAGAAAGACTAATTTAGTTCTGTTATATATTTTAGTAACAGCGAATACTCTATTCAAGATTTCAGTTAGATTACATCGTGGTGAGGCGGGCATTCCAAAACCAGATACTAGGTGTAGCCAGAACTCAGATAACAATTTGGTGCTGACGAATAGTAGGTTGAAGTTTAAGAGATTAGTTAAGAATAACCAATGTGCAAACAAGAGCGATACGGAACTACTAAGGAATGAGGAGATACCCTTGAAATTCTCTGAGACTAGAGACACTGTGGTAAGGAAAAGCTCCGGAGGCAGTTCAGTTGAAGAGAAAGAAGGTCACTGAAGTTAAAAACAAAAACATAGGTACCAAGAATGTAACTGTGAAGAAACCATGGGTAACACAAGAAACAGGAGGAAGTACAGAATTATTTCAAAAAAATTCAGAAATACAGATATGCAAGTCACTTAGTAATGAAACATGTAGGAACTACAACAAAGCTAGGGTGAAATGGCTGCTGAAAAAATGTAAAGAAATCGAAAAACAAATGTCAGAAGGACTCAATCAGTATATAGGAAAGTCATAAGAACCATCGGTGAATATAAAAACAAGGGTGGAAAAATTGTAAGGTAATGCAACATGGACTGTGAGAAAACCGCAACAGAAGACAATCGAAGAATTAGAGGTGTAGGGTTACAGACGAATGTTGAAAATTAGGTAGACTGATAGGGTAAGGAATGAGGAGGTCCTCCGGATAATCGGCGAGGAAAGGAATAAATGGAAAACACTGAAAAGTAGACGGGACAGGATGGTAGGACATCTGCGAAGACATCACGGAGTAACTTCCATGGTACTTGAGGGAGCTGTAGAGGATAAAAACTGTAGAAGACAATAGAGATTGTGGTATACCCAGCAAATAACTGAGGACAGATATGATACGCGAATTGAAGTGGCGTTTTTCGTTGCGATGGGATCTTATCATGAAATTTCAATCACCAGTTTTCTCCTCCGATTGTGAATACATTTCTGTTGGCACCCACCTACATAAGGAAAAATGATCACCACCATCAGGGCCCACACCGCAAAATTTAAGTGCTCGTTTCTCCCATGAGCCGTTCGTGAGAGTGGAACGGTAAGGAGACAGCTTGAAGGTGGTTCATTGAACCCTCTGCCAGGCACTTTATTGTGAATAGCCGAGTAATCACGTAGATGTATATGTAGGACCTAGGTTGCAAGTGCTACTCCTAGAAGAAGAGGTTGGCACAGCAGAGGAAAGAAGTATTTGTGGCGGCTGTATCAAATCAGAATCGCCTTAATACACGAACTTTGACGTGTGTTGACAAGGTGCTTCCGACTAGGCTACATCGAAAGCGAGCCTCCGGAGAAATAATATTATTGTCAAGCGGGTCATACATCAACGAGAGAATGGAGCAGTTGCGGTTTATGGCTGTCAGATCTGACACACTTTTCTTATTTCCTCATCACTAAACTCAATGTTTCTAACATACCACTGAGAAACGGCATTAGATTTTGAACAGCTGCCACAAGGATCTCAAAACATCAGCCAATACACCAGACGGGCAAACTATAGTTCATGAATCTTCCACATAGTTGGAGTACACACTACACATGTTTGCCGATGTTGATGATCATTATGTGTTCGAAGGGACTAAACTACTGGGACAAGGGTCCCTCCATTTCAGGAAACACGTAAAAACGGAAAGCGATAAAAGTGATGACTTTGCTGCTCCAACTAAATAAGCACGTCCAAGAGTTTAAAAAAGGACGTGACAGTAGGTAAAATAAAAGCAGTTAGCGTCTTGCAGAAGAGGGTCTAAAGGCACAACAAGGTTACATGCGGGGTACACGCCGCAGTTGCTACCCGCTGCACAAACACCCCTAACACTGAAAGTGGGGGAGTATTGTAGTTTAGTGTAAAATCCGCTCTGCCTTGGAAAATGCAGAACTTTGGTGGTAGTTGTCTCGCCATCCGCTAGCATCTGAGGTAGTGAGCTGGGAGTCTTCCGCAGGTCGGACAGCATGGCGCAGGGGGGTCCTCAACAAGAACATACGCTGCCGTGAGAATTGTCCTCCTGACGCAGAAGGAGCTCTGGGTGAGACCCGTATGGCCGATGCGTAGTCCGCACAACACAGTGGCATCTTTCCGAGAGGCCTGGAAAGAGGTACAGAGCACCTTAGTGGACGCTTTACTCGCTCTTAACTTGTTTTGGGTCGTAGTAGCCTGCTACTCCATTCCAAGAGCCTCAAAATATTACGTCGAAATTGTAATCGTAAGTCTGTGCTCGCTATTCCGATACAGACCCCTGTAGTTGCGTCTTTCGCTAGACCGCCGGCGACATTATTTTCTGGAATGTTTATGTAGCTCGGTGTCCAAATGGAGGTCTCTGTCTTTCTAGAGCTGTAGAGGCTAACCAGTAGGTCATGGATGTCGAAACCAAAATATTTTCGGGATATCTTTTAAGCAACAGATTAGAAAGTTCGTCGTGGCCAGGCTTTTGACGTACCACATAGCCTGAGATTTGGCAACCAACTCTGCAGTATAACTGAAAGCACTCGGTAGAGAGTGCTTCTCATGTGCCCTTGCATGTGTAAAAGCGTAACCAGACTGTTGTTGACTTTCAATCCATCCGCGTAGAGGCGTGTCGAATTAGAATAACCGTCGGGGAACGAACGAAACAAGTGACGCAGAAGGGCAGGATTAGCATTCTTCTTGGAGCTAAAGGAGGCTATTGGAGGCCCTTCAGTATAATATTGAGTCGGATCCCAGATAGTGTACCCAGATTTGAATTCTGCGCGAACTGAGTTGAGTGACATGAGTGAGTAGGCATCTGATATATTGTGAGAGTGTAATTAGCTAGAAGCAACTGTCGTCCAACCCACAGTGGTGGGACAGCGGCTTCCACCAGGAAGGCCACCATTTCCAACTGCACGCCATTGTGGTGAACAGGGTCCAGTAAGCTCAGTATGGATGCTGCTGCCCACCCATATACAGACATCCATAGTCCAAGTCGGATAAACTGAGCGCTTTGGAAAATCTGAGAACTATGCAGTCCGCACCCCATGAGGAGTTACTAAGAAAACGGATAGCATTTACCTTCTTCATGTCAGATGTTTGAGCCGGTGGACATGTGGCAGCCAAGTCATCTTTTACGAAACCGATCCCTGAGAGACACCGGTCTCGTGTTCATATTGGTTGCTAAGACTCGAACTATCCAGACCCGAAGAGGGAGTATAGGAAAATCTTGATAAAAATAGGTAGACTGCCCATGAAATGACACGCTTGTAGTGTAGATAGGATGTGATGTCCCCATATGATATCGTATGCCTGCTGTACGTCAAAGAACACAGTATCCAAATGTTGGCGATCCGCGAAAATGTTGCACACAGCAGATTTCACAAGAACCAGATGGTCTTTGGTGGGCTGGAAGGCTCAAAAACGACTTCACGGCACCAACAAAGACGGCGGTTGAGCAATCGTTCGAATAGCTTACACAGACCATTCATCAGAGAGATCGGTCGGTAGTTAGTTAAAATATGCATGTGCTTTCCCAATTTTAGGACAGGAATAATAACACGTTGTGGCCATTGAGAGGGAAACTGTTCTTCATGCCAAATACGATTACAAAGCCCAAGGATTTGTTTCATGCTGTCAGCATGAAGATCGTTTGGTTGTGTATTTTGTCGGGTCTAGGGCCATATTTCGACAATCTGCCAAAGCACTACGAAACTTACATTCGCTAAAAGGGATGTTGTGTGATAGACGTGGGCATGGAAGAATAAAAGGAGGCCGATAAGGTGTTTCACAGTCAGGAAATGAGATTGGTAATTACTGCAAGTTGGTAATCACTGTAAGCGGAGTCTGCCGCAAAACATTTGGCAAGTACCACGGGATCAGTGCACATGTTACCTTTGACAAGGGTGCAAGGAACCACTGTGGGGGTGGGGTTGGGGGGGGGGAGGGTGGATGGCCGCAAATGAGGCGGAGTTCAGTCCGTATCTGGGACGATGTGGCATCGAATCGCGTAGATGAAAAATATGGATCATAAACCTCATTCTCCATTTCCTTGATTAAAAACAGTGCTTTCCCCTGGAGTCTCTTGGATGATATTAAGATGGCACTTGTGCCACTGAAGCACCCTGCAGCGTTTCATGATAGTTGTGATTATATCTTCAGGGTACCATGGCACCGGCGGTCGTCAGGATGAGCTGCAGAAGTACGGTTGTACGGTGGCAGCTTCAATGAATGTCAATTTCGCAACTTACATGAGATTTTATATGTCATAACAAGTAGATGGATACGTCACCTTCGGCGACATTGAGCAGATTTGCCTATCAAAATGTACGAGGTAATGCAAAGGGATGACGCTCGATTCGATGGCATTATCACACCGAACCCAAAACCTGCATTTCAATGAGCAAAAGGTGAAAAAAGCTTCTGGAAGAAACGTTTTAGTTTGGGGGCAGACGCGAGCTGCGCCGTCATGACGTACAACGGAAGGCTCATAACAGGAGTTGGTGACCCGTGACAAGATGGACAATGAACGCGCCGGGCGATACAGCAAGGGGAGCAGGTAGCATCCCACCGCTGCTTGTGACAGAGAAATTCTTGAGAAAACTGCATTGAGGAATTTCCGGATGGATACAAACAGACAGGCGCTGCAGTGCATCATGTGAAATGCCCATGGTATGCTCAAGATATACGTGTGTAGCTTTCAGGCGTCAGGAGCTGACACAAAATGTCCGATTGGTTGAAATAAACTCGGAAGGAGAAAAAGGGGAGATATTTCGATGGAGTTTAAAGGTAAGGCCTTTGCGATTGGCAGGGGTAGTTTCTACAAGATGAAAGGAGTGCTCCCATTGGTCTGAAAAAGCCACCTCGTACACCAATATTACAGCTAAACACCGATATGCTCTGTCATAGAATAAGGGTCCACTCCTAGCCACAGTCATTGAATGTAGTGACTCTAACGCACTCACAGGGTGTTTTTGCTGATGTCTGACAAACCTGAAAATGTGTGGCGTATCAGACGGTATCGTTACTGCTGCAGCATAAATAATAGTGTCAATAGTATCCTGTACCACTTCGTCGATATCCGTCGCACGACTGGCTGCAAAAGTGGATGTAGAGGAGAAAGCCTGCCTGTCAGCTTCCTGGAGCAAACAACGTGGAGCATGTTACAGATGTCTGTGAGTGGAGAGTGAGAAAATGATAGGAAAATGGTCGCTGTCACAAAGATCGCCATGGACGCGCCACCGAACCAGGGGTAATACACGCGGGGTGCGAACTGTGAGATTAATTTTAAATGAATACACCGCCATTTTACTGTATTGTAGTTAATTTAATTACGACCCAGGAAATTTTGAGATTGATTTCCTGCAATATACGTTAATGACATAAATTTAACCCCTTGAAAATGGCATAAAAGACTGAAACCGGGCTCATAATTAAATAAACAATAATACAGTCAAATGGCGGTGTATTCATTTAATAATTATTGTATGAATGCTGCTCAGCGACATCAAAAGCTGGGAGATCATTAATTGAGACTGTTCCATGGGCAGCACTGAAATGTGTTACAGCTCCAGAAGGCAGACGTCCTATTCTGAAAGGAGTTGTTCTAGCACTTGGCCTCCTAGAGATATATTGCCGCCATACACAATACTGCGGGCTTTAAAGTTACCCAGTAAGATGAAAGGGGAAGGTAGCTGGTTCCACTATAACAGCTCGTGATAATGGAAAAATCCGTCTGGCGGTAGATAACCATTACACATTGTCACTGAACTGACAGGTGGACTCGAATGGCCCCGGCCTGTAGTGCAGTGCTCCCTGAAAATATCAGAGGGTATAAGGCTGCAGATCCCAGTGGACGCTCTGTCGACGATAATGCGATTGGTTCAGTATGGTCTATAGTTTTGCAGAACCAGGATGCGAGCTGCCATACACCGTGTTTCTGAAAATTCTAAGCCAATTACGGAATAAGACAGTTCGGTCAGATGGCGATAGTGGTTGCTACAGTTCAATCGAAGGAATGTTGGAGTTAGGCCTGAGAAAGTGGCGAATGGAAAAGATGGGTGTGGTTACTTGGCTACCAGGTCACAGTCTTGCTGATGATATGATCCGCCGCCAAGGTCCATAGGCTCGACATTTGCAGCGGTGCAGAGAGGAATATACGAATCCTCAGGAAGCTGTTTTCCTTTCTGCTTATCCTTCGTTCGATTTCTGTCAAGATTTTCCGATTTCGTCTACCGGGAGCAAAGAGGACTGTACTTTTCTTCGGCCTGCAGCCTGTTGGTGCTGGTCGTTGCCCTGAGTGGAAGGCACATTGACAGGTGTCCTCGTCCCTGAAGACGCCAGAAGGTGACTACGCAACTCTGACCTCACCGATGGTGTGGCAACTACCATTGCTACAGTGGTAGGAGGCGTAGGAGCTGACAGTCCTTCCCCCAACTGTGCAGCAGGACTTGGTATATGACGATGGCCCGGAGGTGTCGTGCGAGATATTGTCATCGCATGAGGGATGGACTGTGATATCTCAAAATTTGAGATCATGTAAGTCGTATGAAGTCTTTCATTCTTTGCATCTCGATAAGACGAGCAGTCAAGAATTTTCTTTTCCCTCTTGAACACAGAGCATTGCGGTGGACGAACAGGGTGCGGTTCCAGACAGTTGACACACTGAGGGAGTTGGTCACAAGGGCTGTCCTCATAGGATGCCTGTACACATGTCCGACAGACAGCCTCATTATAACAGCGGGAAGAAATGTGTCCAAACCTCTGGAACTTAAAACATCTAATTGGAGGAGGAAATTAAGGCCTGACATCAAACATGTATACCGTTACCTTAAATGTCTCAGGTAGAATGTTGCCGTCTAAGGCTAGGATAAAAGCTCCAAAGCTCCAGTGTACACTCTTTCATTCTTGGGTCTCTTCTGGATGCGGCGAACAAAATGGACTCTGCACCGTGCCATATCAGTATGCAGCTGTTCAGCAGTTTGTAATGTGAGGTCCCGATGGAAGATAACACCTCACCTACCCTGTCGCTGACACAGAGCAAGGGCAACTGTGTCAGGTGGCTCTTTCCTTGGCGGTGTGGTGCCTACAGGGAGAGCCTCCGGTTGGAGTGAGTGGCATCGGGGTGGATGTTCAGCAACTCACCAATTGACAGGGCGATCCCTGCGTTATCAGGGGACTACCACCGACCACGACAGACTGGCTACCATGCTGGATATAGGGTGCAGAAGTAAATCCACTTGATTGGTAGGTGCAAAAGATAACAGGGCCCAGCGGGGAGTTAATGCGCCATAGGTGTACATTCCCTAACGGCCCGTACTTCGGTAAATTTTTGAAAGTGGAGAACAAATCCAATATGGGGACCAGAATTTAAAAAGCAAAACAAACGAGGGGAAACGCGTGATAAAAATGAGAAAAGAGGAAAAACCTCACAAGTGCAAAGAATAGCCAAAATCCCAAGGTAAAAATGTGACCAGATAAAAAGACTCCTATTAGTCGCCTCTGACGACAGGCAAGGAAGGGCCTGGGCGTATTCTAGCCTCCGACACCGCAGGGGGGAGGGGGGGCATATGTGCAGAATCACTGATCACATGTCGTAGCAAAACCAGCCAACACGTGATGCACTACAGTCCAGGAACACATACACCAACCAAACTAAATAGAGTCCTACTCTGACAATTGCTTGTTGGTGCCTGCCGCACGAAAAATTCCGACCTTGTGGTAACAGAACACGGCCCAGAGTAGCCAGTACGTTCGCATTTCAAAATAAGTTACCAAGCAACGTGAGCGGGAACAGGAAGAATTCAAAAACATTTCCACCTCAAAGCACATACCGCAGAGGATCACTGTACCGATTTCATTGTCCATGACTCAACTCACTACGCATTTCTAAAATCACCATTACGAAAATCTAAAATAAGATTCAATCGGATTGCGCGACTCAGATGTCGATATAAAGCTGATAGTACTCATCACCGAGAATAATCTTCCAAGAACTAAACCTTCTAAATTTTCGCACACATGGCAAACGTAGGTATCCCGTTAGGAATGGCACATCAAACTGAAATCCTTGACATGCGATCAATACGAATTCACTAGACTTGGTGCCAAACTCCGCCGGCAATACACACGTTCACTGTTGCAAAACGTAAGACTGACACGAAATTAAAAACTATTCCTACACACGGCTCGCACACCAGACAAAAGCAATGCTCATTTCAAATCGCTAACTATGCGTCGTTTGCTAAACCAATCCCAGTGGAGGCATCGAATTTTAGAACACGTAATTTATGGTATATTAAGAATACAAACATTCACCGCAAACTACGGGGACGTCAGTTTGCCGGCCCCTACAAGAAACATCTCTTACTATAGATTCAGATTGTAAGACGTCGTGGTCTCCTGACCTTCACTGCTTACATATACCGCCCTCACAATCATATTCCGCACATCAAGACGCTTCATTCGAACCCAAACTCGATAAGATAAATGTTGTATGAATTCATGTAAACGATATGCAAAAAACTAATAAATCGGAAGTGCGCACCGTGGTTGAAATACTCCAGGCTGGCGTACACACATTCCAGACACGACGGTCACAGGAGCTTTTAGTTCGAGAGAGGCAACCGCACGCCAGGAGGCCGGTCCCAACCCATCTACGTCGGCCGGTGACCGCCGCCCGTAGAGCAGACAGCGTTTGCCCGAGTGAAAGGACGACACCGTGTTCGGCTTAAAAGCAAATTCTGCTACATTGTGTGGGAGTGGCCAGCCTACGCATTCTTTACACATAGCACGCAGTTTCAGAGATTTTCACAGGGAGGCAGCAAACGCCAAACGCGAATGCTACGGATTTCCAGATTGGTCGCCTTAAACGAAACGTCATTATCCCGTTTTAGAAGAGCAAAGCTGATTGGCAGACGATATTTCTGATGCCTTGAGCTGAAGGAGTAATGGAAGAGACCGAAAGATATACCCCTTCACGTCTGGCGTGGAGAGGGGCCGTTCCGTTGTCGCTCTTGGAGCGAGAACACGTAACGAGAGCGTGCGCGCTCGTACGTGTACTCAAAGAGCGAGGAACAAGTCCCTCATCAGTACTTCACTGGGAGAGCACCTCTGTCGAGAGCGAATCGAAGTGCGACTCTATATTGAGTCCTTGCAATTAAACGTTGTTCACTGTGTTGGCCGCCACACTTATTGTGCGGTATGAACGGACAGAGTTATAGTTAAACGCCTGTGAGTGAATTTCGAGTGTCATCGCGATTGACTGGTCATCTGACCGGTGTACCACGCCAATAGTTAGACTAGGGGCAAATAGGAGTCCTTCACTTCATCAATGCATAGGGAGAGTTTGATTGGCGAAGGTCAATCCAGATAGAACGAGAGTTACGTTATTTGTCAGCAGCGAGCGGCGCAGACAGCAGTCATCGCAGCTTACGGTATTGTGCGCTACAGCTGTTGCGAGCCCCATATTTCCTCCACAACAGTACACTTCACTGCATTTCACACACGACAGCCTTGACCGTATCTAGCAACATTCTAACAGATAATTATTCAAGTTGAACAGGCGCGGCTCTCAGCCATTCTGCCAAGTCAATAACAATCTTAAACTTCATACAGAAATTCCATTAGCAAATCCTATCCTTGAGAAGTAACTTCACATTCCGAAAAGAACCAGGAAATAACGTGTTAAGTTCATAACTAAAAGTGCCATTGTGATTTCTCAGAATTTTTGCAAAATAAGTAATAATTTGCGTTGGTTTCATGTTTTTCTTACGTTAACTAGCACTACTCCTGTACCTAAGTATCCCACTAGCTACGTAAGAAATGTTGTGAATTTTTGTGTCATTTCCTTACAGCGGACGACTCCAGAAGATATTTATTGCTAAACGTTTTTAGGAATTTCTCTTTAGAACGATTAGGAGCGTCTTTCTGAGTTCTGTAGTAGTGTGTGTGTGTGGGGGGGGGGGGGGGGGGGGAATTGCAGGAACCAAAGGGTAAAGGGTATATCTCAGATTAATCCGTTGCGCAGAATGACAGAATAGCAACCCCACACGCTCACAAGTTTCAATCCGATGCTTCCAATTATCTACGAAAGAGTAACCACGATCAAACAAGAGGACAAAATACTCGAAGTACTTTAACCATACAGAAGAAGCACTGCTAAGTGTATACTACGACTTCCATATCGCTAGCAACGGGTTATACACAATGCTGGTGACTACTTTGATGGTCAGTAAAACTTTGAAATATGTATCTATTTTGTACGAGCTGTAAATAAATAGTTGCCACTATTAAAGTTCCAATCCTCGTATATGAGTTCATGCCTCGGCGGTACAACGAAGAAAACCAATGAGCATAATCGTTAGAGGTGGTCCATACTGATATCTATTCGTAATTCTTACTACTCGATGTCAAAAATGGTTCAAATGGCTCTGAGCACTATGGGACTCAACTGCTGTGGTTATCAGTCCCCTAGAACTTAGAACTACTTAAACATAACTAACCTAAGGACATCACACACATCCATGCCCGAGGCAGGATTCGAACCTGCGACCGTAGCAGTCCCACGGTTCCGGACTGCGCGCCTAGAACCGCGAGACCACCGCGGCCGGCACTACTCGATGTCACTCAAGAGAAATCCGGTCTCTGGCCGCTGCACGCCTCAGGCCGTGAAACAGCAGCCAGAGAACATCATTTCGACAGCAGCGTGTACGCTGCAGGTAGAGGTATTTCGAAAATGTTTATGGTGCAGTTAGTCCTGTCTTTTAAAGAGAGATCGTCCGTTAGCCCGAGATAGGGTAACGCAGGTCCCGCCATAGGTGTGGCAGCTCACGGTATGAAGTTCTGTAATAAGGGCTGTAACAAGGTAAAGGTGTTACCATCTAAAGTTTACCATTTGTCTGCACCGCCTGAAATCAAGAACCAATATGTGCTATACTTTGCTATGGTTGTAGCATCTCTTAGCTCGACTGTCAGTGCTACTGCAAGAATATTCAGATTTGTAAACTTCCTCAACAAAAGTCAAGAAAGTAATGTCATAAGAGCAATGGCGAGCTATTGCCAGTGTTCGGCAAAGTTCGTGGTAATTTAGGGTTCAAGGGCTGCCATGGCTGATACGCTTTACTGTTGAAAAGGACCTGTAGACTTACGTGTTCCATGTTTGTGATTTTCTAAACAAGACAGGATGTATTCTACATTATGTCGCTAGAGGGTTCCATTTCAGATTTCAACCTAACAAAATCAACTTACTATGTAGCCATAACTTTATCCAAGGGGTGTGTAACGTCAAAGAGACAGTTGATCGTTTTAACGCCCACCTGAGCAAGACTGAGGCTCAGCAAGTACTGAAATTACTTTAAGAATTTAGCGACTTACTGAGGACATAGGGGTTATGGACGGAAATGGGTACAAAATTCAGGTCACGGATCAAATCCCCATCCGATAATCCCCTTAACGATTGTCTCCTCCTAGAATGAAGAGGTTGCGTAAAACTATCGTTGAATTTGTGGCACGAGGGTTATCGGCCAGAGACTCATTACCGCCCCCTTAATCTGCTCGGGATTTTGATCTACTGCGCGCCAATTGGACACAATTAAGCACGATATCTCACAGACGGATATCCACAAGTGTGGTGTCACCGCCAGACACCACACTTGCTAGGTGGTAGCTTAAATCGGCCGCGGTCCATTAGTACATGTCGGACCCGCGTGTCGCCACTGTGAGTGATCGCAGACCGAGCGCCACCACACGGCAGGTCTCGAGAGACTTACTAGCACTCGCCCCAGTTGTACGACGACATTGCTAGCGACTACACTGATCGAAGCCTTTCTCTCATTTGCCGAGAGACAGTTAGAATAGCCTTCAGCTAAGTCCATGGCTACGACCTAGCAAGGCGCCATTAGTTACTTCATGAATCTAAAGAGTCTCACTTGTATCATCAAGAATGCTGTATACCAAAGGACGATATAAAAGTTAAGTGTTCTAGTAGCTACGTTCTTTTCTTTATCACATT
Organism: Schistocerca nitens; assembly: GCF_023898315.1. Taxonomy (NCBI): domain Eukaryota; kingdom Metazoa; phylum Arthropoda; class Insecta; order Orthoptera; family Acrididae; genus Schistocerca; species Schistocerca nitens. The sequence goes on from NC_064615.1 coordinate 709,094,133, forward strand.
CATCACGTATCCTGTTCCAGACTTCGCGCCAGTCGGCGTGAGTTGACGCGTGCCCTTTCGGCTACTTCACTGTGGACTGGCTGCCTTAACAGTCCACTACAACAAGTTCGATCCATCAATGCGAAACCGAAAAATTGCTTTTATGAGGGCCAGAGGTGAACCAACTCGTTATTGACATGCTCAGTTTGTGAAGAGCTTTCTCTTGAAGAAATTGTACAATTTTTCTGAAATTGTGATCATTTGAACCATAATTATAAGGGGCAATCGAAAGGTATCCATTCGAAGGACCCACTAGCCAACTGCCTACGTGTCGGTGCTTACACACCCTCATTGGAGTCGCGCTGAGTTGCATGTACGTTGCAGCAATATCCTCAAACGGAAAAATTTTGATATTGGTTGATTTACTAGTACTCACTTTTTTACTACAAAACCAGTATAAGTGTTACACACTGAAGTGCCAAAGAAACTGGTATAGGCATACGTATTCAAATGTAGTGATATGTAAACAGGCAGAAGACGGTGCTGCGGTCGGCAATGCATATATAAGACAATAAGTGACTGGCGCAGTTGTTAGATCGGTTACTTCTGCCACAAGGGACTGTTGATGACTGGAAACATGTTGCCTGGTCGGACGAGTCTCGTTTCAAATTGTATCGAGCGGATGGACGTGTACAGGTATGGAGACAATCTCATGAATCCATGGACCCTGCATGTCAACAGGAGACTTTTCAAGCTTGTGAAGGCTGGGTAACGGTGTGGGACGACCGCAGTTCGAATGATATGGAACTCCTGATTTGTCTATATACGACTCAGAGGTGACAACAGGACAATGCGACAACCCACACATCCAGAATTGCTACAGAGTGGCTCCAGGAACGCTCTTCTGGTGGCCACCCAACTCCCCAGACATGAACATTATTGAGCTTGCCTTGTGACTTTCTGCAGAAGAGATCTCCACCCCATCTTACTCTTACGGATTTATGGACAGCCCTGCAGGAGTGATGGTGTCAGTTCCCTCCAGCACTGCTTCAGACATTATTCGAGTCCATGCCATGTCATTCAGCGACACTTTCGCGTGCTCGAGGAAGCCCGGCACGATATTAGGCAGGTGTACCAGTTTCTTTGGCTCTTCAGTGTGTATTCTGTTGTCCCGAAAGTTCGTTTCCGGATTAAACGGTATGCTGTTGTGGTTTCTCTAACATTGATTTTTAAGAAAAAACTATTTAGTTCCAGAAAGCGCAACTGAAATGATTTCCTAATTCATTGCCCTTTGACTGATTTTTAAAATTATCTATATTATTAGAGAAACTGTAATTCTGACTTTGGCATCTGGTATAAAGACTAACTTCTTCGTGAGCAGCACTTTACCTCTTCCAGGTCCTAGCTCGCTGTCATTTCAGGGATGTTTTGTTGTTTGAAGGTTGTTGATCTAAGTCAATGGATATTTTCTATTGATGAGGAGACTTACCATTACTAGCTATTAATTTTCGGTGGCAGTTAATAGCAGGTACATTCTGGGCTGTAGACATACTCTTTCATCAGTTGCTGGACGTTGTCTGTTTGTAAATTGTCTCCATCTGTAAGTGCCGATTCTCTTAAATTAAATGAACTGTTATACTTCTGAGAAGATTTCACATATAGCTCGTTTTATAATATGTATTCATCATACATATAATGAAACAGACGCCTTTCATTTATTAATGCACAATAATATACACAATTTCACTATTAAAATTAAAAAAAATATATCGTTTTCGTGTATGGTACCAAGTATGCACACAAGTCGAGACAATCGTAGCCTGTCCTGTTGTATTTAGTAATGTGATTGGAACTTTCCACCAGAGGCCCCGAAAGCGATCAAACAGAAACCGAATGACGCTGATACAGAGGAAGTAATCACGTTCGTATGAAAATGCGATATATCCATCCCGTAACAAAAGTAATAACTTTCGTAAGGTGATAAGTATGGGAAGAGATTTTAAACTGCTACTGGGAGCCTGGCATATGAATCTTACATCCCCTGATAAGGCTGTTACATCACAGTCGAAAGTTAACTGTGCTAGTATTATTTGTGTTTGTGGTGTGTGTGTGTGTGTGTGTGTGTGTGTGTGTGTGTGTGTGTGTGTGTCTGTGTGTTTGGGGGGCGGGATCGAAGCTCTGATCCTACGCACAAGGCAGTAACTCTGTGCAGATTTTTTAGTCTCATATATGTTACATTAATATCCAAATGCACATTATCGTCAGCTCAGTACCAGTTAGAAGGAGAAGGATTAAGGCAACGATGTGATCTGATACGTATCAAATCTGGGACTCTGGAAGAATCGGTAATGTCCTCTTTGAAGTAAACGCCCTAGCATTTGCCTTAAGTGATATGTGTGACATACACAAACCTAAATCCATTTAACATGCTATACTAGCGTCTTACAATTCTCTTATCTCGCTTAGTGTGACATCAGGTTTTGTCTAATTCATTTTGCTCACTACTGTACATGGAAAAAGCCGGCCGAAGTGGCCGTACGGTTAAAGGCGCTGCAGTCTGGAACCGCAAGACCGCTACGGTCACAGGTTCGAATCCTGCCTCGGGCATGGATGTTTGTGATGTCCTTAGGTTAGTTAGGTTTAACTAGTTCTAAGTTCTAAGGGACTAATGACCTCAGCAGTTGAGTCCCATAGTGCTCAGAGCCATTTTTTGTACATGGAAAAGACATTCACATAGGCTTGTACAACGGAAGTAATTAATTCTTCCGGCAGTAATCTGTGATGTATCCCGCTGCAGTCATCCATTCAACTACGCTAAGACTGGGCTCTCCCAGAGGCATTTGTTCTAAACTGGAACAGCGTACTTCGGCGGACCACACGGCATAAATCGCTAGGCGTCAGAAAGGTCGGGAAACATGATGGAGAGGATCATTAACTCATTCCGTCATTGTGAATACTGTTTAGAGAGCAGCGATCCAGCAAGCACAAATACGGAAAGAACGAAATCACTGTCGTGATGCCGGCCGTTGTGACCGAGCGGTTCTAGGCGCTTCAGTCTGGAGCCGCGCGACCGCTACGGTGTGGATGTGTGTGATGTCCTTAGGCTAGTTAGGTTTAAGTAGTTCTAAGTTCTAGGGGACCGTTTCATGGTCTGTTGATACCTTCTTCACTATGTCACACCCTTTAACGATCACGTTTCCCGACTGCAGTGGCATTTTTCAACAAGATAATGCGCCATGTCTCAGTGCCAGTAGTGTGTTGAAGTCGTTCGAGGATTACAGTGGCGAGTTCCAGTCAATGTGCTGGCTCCCCAACTGGCCAGAGCTACACCCGATCGAACACATCTGGGGAGCGATTGGACGTGGAGTCAGAGCTCGTCGACCCCCTCCCTAGAATTTAAGACTTGTGTGTGCAGATGTGGTGCCGACTCCCTCCAGCGACCTATCCTATTAGTTATGTGGTCATAATGTAGGCTGATCAGTGTATGTCCCAGCTTCAGTTGCATCTACAAGATTTCTAAAGTGAATAATAATATCTATCCATATGGTCAAGATAATCAAAGGTAAAGAAAACCAACAGAAATTCCTAGAAATACGTTCATTAAAATGTGAACCCTCAATGGACGTGTAATTAACGTTAAACTTGGTTAAGATATGTTAAAGTAATGTATGTCTGGTACACGACATGTACAGGGTGTTTCAAAAATGACCGGTATATTTGAAACGGAAATACAAACTAAACGAGCAGCGATAGAAATACACCGTTTGTTGCAATATGCTTGGGACAACAGTACATTTTCAGGCAGACAAACTTTCGAAATTACACTAGTTACAATTGTCAACAACAGATGGCGCTGCGGTCTGGGAAACTCTATAGTGCGATATTTTCCACATATCCACCATGCATAGCAATAATATGGCGTAGTCTCTGAATGAAATTACCCGAAACCTTTGACAACGTGTCTGGCGGAATGGCTTCACATGCAGATGAGATGTACTGCTTCAGCTGTTCAATTGTTTCTGGATTCTGGCGGTACACCTGGTCTTTCAAGTGTCCCCACAGAAAGAAGTCACAGGGGTTCATGTCTGGCGAATAGGGAGGCCAATCCACGCCGCCTCCTGTATGTTTCGGATAGCCCAAAGCAATCAAACGATCATCGAAATATTCATTCAGGAAATTAAAGACGTCGGCCGTGAGATGTGGCCGGGCACCATCTTGCATAAACCACGAGGTGTTCGCAGTGTCGTCTAAGGCAGTTTGTACCGCCACAAATTCACGAAGAATGTCCAGATAGCGTGATGCAGTAATCGTTTCGGATCTGAAAAATGGGCCAATGATTCCTTTGGAAGAAATGGCGGCCCAGACCAGTACTTTTTGAGGATGCAGGGACGATGGGACTGCAACATAGGGCTTTTCGGTTCCCCATATACGCCAGTTCTGTTTATTGACGAAGCCATCCAGGTAAAAATAAGCTTCGTCAGTAAACCAAATGCTGCCCACATGCATATCGCCGTCATCAATCCTGTGCACTATATCGTTAGCGAATGTCTCTCGGGCAACAATGGTAGCGGCGCTGAGTGGTTGCCGCGTTTGAATTTTGTATGGATAGAGGTGTAAACTCTGGCGCATGAGACGATACGTGGACGTTGGCGTCATTTGGACCGCAGCTGCAACACGGCGAACGGAAACCCGAGGCCGCTGTTGGATCACCTGCTGCACTAGCTGCGCGTTGCCCTCTGTGGTTGCCGTACGCGGTCGCCCTACCTTTCCAGCACGTTCATCCGTCACGTTCCCAGTCCGTTGAAATTTTTCAAACAGATCCTTTATTGTATCGCTTTTCGGTCCTTTTGTTACATTAAACCTCCGTTGAAAACTTCGTCTTGTTGCAACAACACTGTGTTCTAGGCGGTGGAATTCCAACACCAGAAAAATCCTCTGTTCTAAGGAATAAACCATGTTGTCCACAGCACACTTGCATGTTGTGAACAGCACACGCTTACAGCAGAAAGACGACGTACAGAATGGCGCACCCACAGACTGCGTTGTCTTCTGTATCTTTCACATCACTTGCAGCGCCATCTGTTGTTGAAAATTGTAACTACTGTAATTTAGAAAGTTTGTCCGCCTCAAAATGTACTGTTGTCCCAAGCATATTGCAACAAACGGTGTATTTCTATCGCTGCTCGTTTAGTTTTTATTGCCGTTTCAAATATACCGGTCATTTTTGAAACACCCTGTATATACCCTTCAGTCCTAAGTCTGCTAGAAAGCCTCTCGCAGAGGTGGACCTACATAAAAGAGCCACTGCAGGAATTATGTTTACTTTGGTATGCAATGTATTCACGTGCGTGTGTCTCACTGGTACATGAAAGAGTTTAGCTTTTACTACAGCTAATGACAGTTTGTGGTTTCTCAGACACGTCGTTGGGGAGTACATTAATCCAAATTTTGACTGTCAGATAGCGTGAGTAGTCTATTCACTATCGATATGGGTATACGGCCCCTTCGGCCGATATTTTGACTTTGGGGTGTGCTCCGTACTGGTCTTAAAGGAGTCTATAAAGCCCTGGTGAGGGCGTTACATTGTTTTCCTGACATACTCGTATCTGCAAGTGTGTGGTTTACAGAAGCCCCTGAGCGAGGTGGCGCAGCGGTTAGCACACTGGACTCGCATTCGGGTGGACGACGGTTCAATCCCGTCTCCAGCCATCCTGATTTAGGTTTTCCGTGATTTCCCTAAATCGTTTCAGGCAAATTCCGGGATGGTTCCTTTGAAAGGGCACGGCCGATTTCCTTCCCAATCCTTCCCTAACCCGAGCTTGCGCTCCGTCTCTGGTTCAAATGGTTCAAATGGCTCTGAGCACTATGCGACTTAACTTCTGAGGTCATCAGTCGCCTAGAACTTAGAACTAATTAAACCTAACTAACCTAAGGACATCACACACATCCATGCCCGAGGCAGGATTCGAACCTGCGACCGTAGCGGTCACGCGGTTCCAGACTGAAGCGCCTTTAACCGCACGGCCACACCGGCCGGCCGCTCCGTCTCTAATGACCTCGTTGTCGACGGGACGTTAAACACTAACCACCACCACCACCTACAGAAGCCCTTTTGTGGACTTCGGTGTTCGAAAGACTGCTCATCTGGCTTCATGCGGTTTCATGTGTGGCGGCCCCTAAGCCTGGACCGTCGTAAATTCTGCAATGGGGCATTCGGGATGTCGGGCTGTTAATTCTTTATACGTTTTAATTCAATTAACGGTGGCTTCCGCTCTTCTAATTGGGACCTTGTAAGTGACTAGCCTTTGCTTGTGAGTGTTATCGTAAATACAAACGTCGGAGTGTGAACTGACAATCTAAATGTGATACAGAGCTCAAAGCCACATCACGTACATGAAATTGAAAAGAATCCTTTCTGAAAACCAATCTTATCCATAAGCTAATAAATAAGTAAACCAATAATTTCACTGTTAGTAGACTCGGTCAGTGCGAACTGTTTGAAAAAAAAAAAAAAACCGTATGCCGACCTGTATAAGAATCTAACTTAAAACACACAAAATCTCCGCACTGACGTGTGGCACTGGTAAAATAAAGAAACTGACACAATCTACATTGCGCAGAAGAAATGAAACAATCACGTGTTATGAATCTCACCTGCAAAATGAAGCACTGGCAGAAACAGCAACACAGCAAGATTCCGCAATAGCTAAAACAGTTACTGCTAAGACCTAACTACAGCGCGTCCAGGGAAATTGGGTTTATAATCATGACACGTCTGCAGCTCGTGGTTCGCGGTAGCTTCTTGCTCTCGCGCACGGGATCCCGGGTTCGATTCCCGGTGGGGTCAGGGATTTTTACTGCCTCGAGATGACTGGGTGTTGTTGTGTCGTCTTCATCGTCATCATTCATCCTCATTGCTTTTGGAGGAAGGCAATGGCAAGCCGCCTCCGCCAGGACCTTGCCTAGTCCGGCGGTGTGGGTCTCCCGCATCGTCCCCTACGCTCCTCGGAGTATGAGACCTCATCATCATCATCAATATTGACACAGAATTCCATTGAAACACACGACTGGACCTTTAAGTAATGTGATTTCAGTTGGGATGTAACTTATCAATGAGAACGATTATAGAAGGTAATACGAAAATTCATTTGATCCAATAACTTTCTGGTTAAGTAAATTAACTCAGAAGATCAATCAATAGAATAACTATCAAGAACTAGACAGCGACGAGGGTAAATTGGACCAACAATACGAGCCTACAAAAATAAAAATAAACATTTTCTCATCTAATAATACCTTGTTCTTTATTTCAAAACATTTTTATTTCCGTATGCTGTCCAACCATGGTTCTGAGTCACTATTCCTTCCCGTCATAAATTTGAAGCTCGCATAGTTCCAAAAGCATTATACTGTACACTCAACAAATCCTCGCCTGCTGCACAGCGTAGCTATGCACTACTGACAAAGGTTCTACGACTCCACAGTGCTGCCATCACAGACACAGATACTGTTGCCTAACAACTGTTTCTGTGACCAGAGTTCCGCAAATATATCATTTTCCTTTACAAATATTAACACACCGATGACATTATTGAAAAAGTAGCCATGTTACAAGCTTTATCCTTTTGCGTACGTCCTCCTCTGCGAGAGGTTTTCTACGATCGAAGAAGGTATCCTGTTCAATGCCATGTATCAAGGATGCACTATTTTAACCTACTTTAATCTCAGTTATGCAGACTCTTATTTAATGCATTACAGGGCGTGGAATAGGGGAAGGGAAGTTTCTAAGAAACGCTGTATGTTCTCTTTAGCTCTGATTATGTTAACCATGTCGGATGGTATTATTACTGATATATAATTTTGTAGATGCAGCTGGAATTGCAATACATGTCCTGAAAACGGATTGTGCTTTCCTGTATAGAAATACATAATTTTTACAACTCCAGGGGATTTTATCTTGACAAACAACCCACTTGGCCCTGTGGTTGTTCTCGGCTGGCTTGTTGACGTTGATGGCTCGAGTGGCTGGCCCCTGACTCGCTTCTATTGGAGTGTTCCTTCCTCATCACCGGCCCGTCCCCTCTCACGCTATGTGAGCCATTGCCACACCACCAAGCTAAGGTAGGTCATACACAACAGAATTACGCATTCCGAGTTTGTACACTGTCAATAAGGAGATACCGCAATGAAAAATTATGTGCATCAGATAATAAAGAGGTATTAACTACAAATCCTGAAATTTAGCTGTTCTCCAGAGATTATATCACACGTTTGTAAACCAAAACGGTTTTTCTTGGTAGGACGGAGACAAAGCGGGTTCTTCAGGCAGAGCAAGAGCCGCCGTATTACGTTGCTCCCTTTTAACGAGACTATGAAAATTACCGAGTGAAACGTACGTTCATTATCAGCTGACTTAATGGTATTAGATGTGTGGTTGAATGTAATTAGCACGCCACAAAAAATAAGTGATTTCTTGTATTTTGTGCAGAGAATTTCCGTTATATGAAGTCAAAGAACGATTTTGTTTCAAAACGGTTTTACTGACTGTGGAGGACTTTTACATTCTGGACAGTTCACTGGCTCAGTGGAAGATATCACATCTCAATATATTTGGAATAAAAGGTTTTACTAAATTCCAGGTGCGTGAAAGAAGGTTGTATACATGGAAGAATCCTGGAGATACTAGAAGATATCAGATGATTATATAATGGTAAGACAGAGATTTAGGAACCAGATTTTATATTGTAAGACATTTCCAGGGGCAGATGTGGACTCTGACCACAATGTATTGGTTAAGAACTGTAGATTAAAATTGAAGATACTGCAAAAAGGTGGGAATTTAAGGAGATGGGACCTGGAGAAACTAACTAAACCAGAGGTTGTACAGAGTTTCAGGGGGAGCATAAGGCAACAATTGAAAGGAATGGGGGAAAGAAATACAGTAGAAGAGGAATGCGTAGCTCTGAGGGATGAAGTAGTGAAGGCAGCAGAGGATCAATTAGGTAAAAAGACGAGGGCTAGTAGAAATCCTTGGGTAACGAAATATTGAATTTAATTGACGAAAGGAGAAAATATAAAAATGCAGTAAATGAAGCTGGCAAAAAGGAGTACAAACGTTTCAAAAAGGAGATCGACAGGAAGTGCAAAATGGCTAAGCAGGGATGGCTAGAGGACAAATGTAAGGATGTAGAGGGTTATCTCACTAGGGGTAAGATAAATACTTCCTACAGGAAAATTAAAGAGATCCCTGGAGAAAAGAGAACCACTTGCATGAATATCAAGAGCGTTGATGGAAACCCAGTTCTAAGCAAAGAAGGGAAAGCAGAAAGGTGGAAGGAGGATAAAGAGGGCCTATACAAGGGCGATGTACTTGAGGACAATATTATGGAAATGGAAGAGGATGTAGATGAAATGGGAGATACGATACTGCGTGAAGAGTTTGACAGAGCACTGAAAGCCCTGAGTGGAAACAAGGCCCCGGGAGTAGACAACATTCCATTGGAACTGCTGAGGGCCTTGGGAGAGCCAGTCCTGACAAAACTCTACCATCTGGTGATCAAGATGTATGAGACAGGCGAAATACCCTCAGACTTCAAGAAGAATATAATAATTCCAATCCCAAAGAAAGCAGGTGTTGACAGATGTGAAAATTACCGGTGTATCACTTCAATAAGTCACAGCTGCAAAATACTAACGCGAATTCTTTACAGACGAATGGAAAAACTGGTAGAAGCGGACCTCGGGGAAGATCAGTTTGGATTCCGCAGAAATATTGGAACACGTGAGGCAATATTGACCCTACGACTTATCTTAGAAAATAGATTAAGAAAAGGCATACCTACATTTCTAGCATTTGTAGACTTAGAGAATGCTTTTGACAATGTTGCCTGGAATACTCTGTTTCAAATTCTAAAGGTGACAGGGGTAAAATACAGGGAGCGAAATGCTATTGACAATTTGTACAGAAACCAGATGGCAGTTATAAGAGTCTAGAGACATGAAAGGGAAGCAGTGGTTGGGAAGGGAGTGAGACAGGGTTGTAGCCTCTCCACGATGTTATTTAATCTGTATATTGAGCAAGCAGTAAAGGAAAAAAAAGAAAAATTCGGAGTAGGTATTGAAGTCCATGGAGAAGAAATAAAAACGTTGAGGTTCGCCGATGGCATTGTAATTCTGTCAGAGACAGCAAAGGACTTGGAAGAGCAGTTCAACGGAATGGACAGTGTCTTGAAAGGAGGATATAAGATGAACATCAACAAAAGCAAAACGAGGATAATGGAATTTAGTGGAATTAAGTCGGGTGATGCTGAGGGGATTAGATTAGGAAATGAGACACTTAAAGTAGTAAAGGAGTTTTGCTATTTGGGGAGCAAAATAACTGATGATGGTCAAAGTAGAGAGGATATAAAATGTAGACTGGCATTGGCAAGGAAATCGTTTCTGAGAAAGAGAAAATTGTTAACAACGAGTATAGATTTAAGTGTCAGGAAGTCGTTTCTGAAAGTATTTGTGTGGAGTGTAGCCACGTATGGAAGTGGAACATGGACGATAAATAGTTTGGACAAGAAGAGAATAGAAGCTTTCGAAATGTGGTGCTACAGAAGAACGCTGAAGATTAGATGGGTGGAGCACAAAACTACTGAGGAGGTAGTGAATAGAATTGGGGAGAAGAGGAGTTTGTTTCACAACTTGACAAGAAGAAGGGACCAGTTGGTAGGACATGTTCTGAGGCATCAAGGGATTACAAATTTAGCATTGGAGGGCAGCGTGGAGGGTATAAATCGTAGAGGGAGACCAAGACATGAATACACTAAGCAGATTTAGAAGGATGTAGGCTGCAGTAAGTACTGGGAGATGAAGAAGCTCGCACAGGATAGAGTAGCATGGAGAGCTGCATCAAACCAGTCTCAGGACTGAAGACAACAACAACAAATTCCAGATATTAGGGAAAATGATGAACCCATAAAATATAGTTTCTTCTGTATCACAAAACACTACAAGAACTTTATCAACAAATAATATTTTATTGTTATCTAATTCACCTCAAATGCACAGTAAGAATAAGTTTCTAGTGAAATCTCTTTTTTGTTGTTCCAAATCTTTAATTTTACTGTGCAATGAACTCACTGAAGTACAGACAGTATGTATAATAAAAATCAGAAAAGAAGTCCTCATATTTACGTATTCAGTGTTGGCTTTGAAAATTGTGTAGAACACATGACATACAGAGAATATAAATTACTTGAGGAACATAATGTAATCGTATTAGACATTACAGGTGATCTGCTGATAATGCGAAAATTATCGCACAATCAGTAACAGCTCATGCAGCCATGTTGCTGATAAGAATAATATGCAGAAGAATGGAAAAGAGAATTGAGGATGTGACAGACAACGATTAGTTTTGCTTTAGGAGAAGAAAAAGAACCAGAGAGGCAATTCTGACGTTGCGGTTGATAATGAAAGTAAAACCAAAGAAATATCAAGACATATTCTTAGGATTTGGCTACCTGGAAAAGGTGTTCGACAATGTAAAACGGTGCAAGATGTTCGAAATTCTGAAAAAAAATAAGGGTAAGTTATATGGAGAGAAAGGTAACATGCAATATGTACAAGAGCCAAGAGGGTAATGAGAGTGGATGGCCAAGAACGAAGTGCTCGGATTAGAATGGGTGTAAGACAGGAATGTATTTTAGTCTTCCGCCCCTAATGTTCAATCTGTATATCGAAGAAGCAATTATAGAAATAAAATCCAGGGTGAAAGGATATCAATTATACGATTCGCTGATGAGATTGATATCCTGAGTGAAACTGAACAAGAATTACATGATCTGCTGAATGGACACAGTCTCATCATCATTTCCTTTGGGCCTTTTCTCCTGCTTCAACGTGAGGTCGGCCATGTTACTACAGATTAGGCAGTGTTAGTAGCAGAGGGTGGCCAGATGTCCTTCCTGTCGCCACCCCGAATCCCCCGGGACGGAATTAGTGTGCCCTATCTGTCTGCATCTAGTGTAAGCCATGAAAGAGTGCGATTTTTTTGTTCAAGTTTCGTGTAACTGAGGCGGAACGTGGAGACCAGCCCGATATTCACCTATCGGGATGTGGAAAACCGCCTAAAATCCACATCCAGGCTGGCTGGTGTACCCGACCTCGTCGTTAATCCGCTGCAGGGCGGATTCGATCTGGGGCTGGCGCGCCTACCCGAGTCCAGGAGACAGCGCATTAGCCCTCTCGGCTACCCTGGCGGGTGGAATGAACAGTCTAATGAGTACAAATATGGACTGAGAATGAATCGAAGAAAGATGAAAGTAATGAGAAATAACACAAATAGGTGCAGTGAGAAGCTTAGCATCAAGATTGATGATCGCGAAGTAGATAAAGTTAAGCAGTTCTGCTTTAGGTTGCAAAGGAACCAGTGACGGACGGAGCAAGTATGACATAAAAAGCAGACTAGCACTGTCGAAAAAGGCATTCCTGGGCAAGAAAGATTTACTAGTATCAAGCATACGCGTCAATTTGAGGAAGAAATTTCTGAGAAAGCACGTTTGGGGCACAGAATTGTACGGCAGTGAAACACGGACTGTGGAAAACCGGCACAGCAGAGAATCGAAGCATGTGAGAGGTGGTTCGACAAAGGAATGTTGAAAATTAGGTGGACTGATAAGATAAGGAATGAGGAGGTTCTGACCAGAATCGAAGAGGACAGGAAAGTGTGGAAAACACTGACAAGGAGAAGGGACAGAATGACCGGACATCTGTTAAGTCATCAGGGAATGACTTCCATCATACTAGAGGGAGCTGTAGAGAGCTAAAACTGTAGAAGAAGAGAAGAGATTGGAATACACCCAGCCAATAATTGAGGACGTAGGTTGCAGGTGCTACTCTGAGATGAAGAGATTGGCACAAGAAAGGAATTCATGGCGGACCGCGTCAAACCGGTCAGATGGCTGATGATTCAAAAAAGGGTAAAGTTATTTGCCATGGGGTCACTTCGCTCAGAGCTTTACTCCTTTCCTTGCAGACTAATGCGTCCTTCTGTGTTTGTATGACTCAAAGAAAATATCAGATACACGGCATATTTACATCTGCAAATACACATCGGTCCTGTCCGGACGCGTTTGATAAAAACGTCACCGTAGTTTACCTTTGCGAACTTACCACAAGACGCTCAGAGGGATACGGATGGCACACTGATACCTCGCCTTCGTGTTCATGTTTATATTCCGGCAACGGAGTCGCCCTATGCTGCGTATACGCTACAGTATCGCCCTCAAACGACAACTTTTTGATCGCCCCTGATAACATGGTGCACGTGGCAGAACTATCAGTGACTTCACTTGTTTTATTTTTTGTCGCAGATGCGTTCACAATTAAATCTATAATTGACTACCTTCAAATCCTTACCTTAGGTAACTCCATGATGAATGGTATTTGAGAATAAACTTTTTGTTCGAAACGAGCCACAAGTCAATTCTGTGATGGTGGACGCAACTAGGACAGGAAATAGAAAAAGTAGAATCCCGTAACTGTTACCGCAGTAGGTGGTTCATGGGTTTTCCTCTACCGTTAGTATAAGAAACATTACCTTTGGTAAAAGGCGATAGGAAAACCAATCGTGCAGACTCCACAGCACTGGCAGTCGCTTTCGTCTGTACAGCGAGTAAGGTGAGCGGCGCAGAGGTTGAAAGGAGGTCCCGTGCCCTATAAATGTTTCAGCGCTCCCACGCCGACGCACAGGCACGCCTCCACCCCCTCCCGCCTTCCTTCCCCTCCGTCCTTGCTGAGAGGAAGTAGCTACCAGTCCTCGCCCGCCTCCCCCCACCGCCATCCACCGCACTACCACTCCTACACGGGAACGACGCTACTGTCACAGGAATTTTGTTTCGCCTGCCCTGGAGGAACGTCGCCCGGTATTGAAGACTTAGCCAAGCGGAAAGGTTTTCATCTGCCAGTAGCTTGTTTTGCCTCTCCCGTTTCCTGCAGACAACACAAACAGGACCAGTAAATCTCACGACTGTAACTAGTTGAAAGGAACTCTTCATTAGCTTCGCAGCTGTACCACATTGGACGATGTTATAGCTTAGCTGCATTTACTCCTAAAGAGTCTCATATGGTTCAAATGGCTCTGAGCACTATGGGACTCAACATCTGAGGTCATCAGTCCCCTAGAACTTAGAACAACTTAAATCCAAGTAACCTAAGGTCATCACACACATCCATGCCCGAGGCAGGATTCGAACCTGCGACCGTACCGGTCGCGCGGTTCCAGACTGAAGCGCCTACAACCGCTCGGCCACACCGGCCGGCTAAAGAGTCTCAACAGTACTGATTATTATTTAAGTGTTACAGTTCCTATGTAGAAATATCCGTACGTCTGACTCAGTACACGTATTCACGTCGATTACACTAACTTTTTCTTTGTTTTGCTAACTTCACGCTGGAAATAGGAGATGTCATTTGTGAAATATTTTTTATGGTGAGCGAAGGCTATTATTCTCTCACAAAATTTCCACTTAGCTGTATTTACCGCTTTAACTTATATCCAGTGGATTAGCCGGACGGAGTGGCCGAGTGGTTCTAGATGCTACAGTCTGGAACCGCGCGACCGCTACGGTTGCAGGTTCGAATCCTGCCTCTGGCATGGATGTGTGTGACGTCCTTAGGTTAGTTAGGTTTTAGTTCTAAGTTCTAGGCGACTGATGACCACAGCAGTTAAGTCCCATAGTGTTCAGAGCCATTTTCCAGTCGATTAAGAAGCTAACGGGAGCTTTATCTCCAGCTTCTTCAGGTGTGATATCGATGTGTTGTACCACGGAATGTACATCCTGTTAATGCGCACTAGCAGCCTCCATTGTGGTAACTATAGTGTAATAACTATGGCGTGTTAGATATGAGTGTCATTCAGTACGTAATGTAACACTTTTTTATGAAACCAATTTCGTTTTATTCAGGATTACAATACACCACGAGATGGTCCACCGTTTTGGCTACAAAATGTTATTTTTCAACATACGTAATCCCCTTCTAATGCGACGGCGTTAACCTTACTGAGAGTGCCTGTACTAGCCGACGTCGGAGTCAGTGCCATGCATCATTAATAACCCCCCCCCCCCTTACCATCAACACACTGCTTCCTGCAGAGTGTGTCCTTCAAAAAATGGTTCAAATGGCTCTGAGCACTATGTGACTTAACATCTGAGGTCATCAGTCCCCTAGAACTTAGAACTACTTAAACCTAACCAACCTAAGGACAGCACACACATCCATGACCGAGGCAGGATTCGAACCTGCGACCGGAGCGGTCGCGCGGTTCCAGACTGTAGCGCCTAGAACCGCTCGGCCACACCGGCCGGCCTGTGTCCTTCAGATGGAAGCTGGAAGGTGCGAGTTCCAGGCTATAGGCTGGATGAAAAACAGTGCAATGAAGTTTTGTGAGCACTACCAACAGAGATGTCCAGTTGAGCAGCGATCTCTTTCATAATAATCCGTCGGTCATTTCGAATGCTAGAGTCCGAACGTTACAACAATGCAGCAGTCACAGCTGCGTGCGAGCAGCTGTCACGCGAGAGTTCGGCCAGGTTTGCGTGACCTTACTGCGATGATGACAGACACGTAGACCAACGACTCACAGTGATTTTATTCACCTCCTAGCTTCCGTAGACATTGTGCAAGTGCCTATGAATATCTTCGATGCTCTGGCTTTCCTACATCGAATGCCCCTCCGTTACAGCAGCCAAATTGAAAGTAGTGCCGCCACGTGCCTGTTGTTCAGGAACTAAAGGGGCGGAAGCGGGGATATTCCAGAATGTCCCACAACAAATTCTGCATTTTCTCAACCGAAATTTGCCGACAAAAATGTGCAGCTCCACTTATTGAACATTGCTCGTATATTTACCACACTACTGGATGATTAGATGCATTAACCTCATACGCTTGCAATTATATCTCACGTCGATAACATGTACATGAAAATAAAACAGTAATTTTCTTAGAAATACAATGGAAATAAAACGTTAAATACAGCTGGTTGGAAAAACATAAGAATAAATCCTTTACCTCGACAGCAAAACGTTTTTTTCTTATGTGTGGTGCAAGAATAATTATACAAAATTGTAAGAGGCGTTATGTGATGTAAGCCGACCGTTTAGCTGAGCCCAGCCCTGAAAGAGAGAAAACGAGTGAATGGACAAAGATACTGAGGTATGCGTCCGTTAGATATCGATACTTGAAAGATGGCCCTGTGACAGAATTACTGCTTCTAGCTGCCCTCGTGGTTGCGAGTTCGTGTCTTTACAGTATGCACATTTGCCATTTTCCGCAGTCTAGGGGACAGCGTCCTTGACTGTTAATATAATCGAAACGTTCTGTATCCTGGGTTAACTGCACCACTGACTAAATTTGGAATAAAAGTAATCAGAAGTGGCGGTCGAATATATGCAGCATAAGAAATATCCACATTCTGCCAACAGCCTTGTCAAAAAGGGCGCAGGAGCGGACAGAGGTTCAAATTTTGTCCTTTGGGTGGGAATCTGTTCTTAAAAGGAGGAATAAGTAGTAATAATCAACGGCATGAGGATACAAAGGCGTTAAACACGAAGAATGAGTATACGAGGACAAGTGGCCTGTTTTTTTAAAAAGTTTCGTTATCATCTCTCCACTGGTAAAAGATGATGTGCTAGTCTTCCATTCGCATCACCGGGAGGGGACTGATAAGTGGGATGTGACCATGAGCAAATAATCGAATAATCAACAAAAGGACAATGTTCTACGGGTCGGGGAGTAAGAAGTCAGAAGTTTGAATGTGGTGGGTTGAAAGCTAGAAAATGTGAAAAGGAAAATGCTGAGGCTCAGTCTAGATGTAGTGGGGAGAGAAGACAAAGATTTCAGCTCAGAAGAGTATGGGGTAACATCTACTTGAGCAGAAAACGGTATAACGGGAACCGGATTCGTTATGAATAGGACCGTTGGAGTTACTGCGAACTGTTCAGAGATGGAGTTGTTCCTATCAGAATCGACAACAATAGCTGAGGTGTACATGCCGAAGTCGCAAGCAGAAGATGAAGAGATAGAGAAAGTATAAGAGGATAATGAATGGGTAGTTTAGTACGTTATGGAAGACTGGAATACGGTTGTGGGGGGGGGGGGGGGGAGGAGTGGAGGAACGAGTCACGGGAGAGCATGATACTGTATTTAAGGCACACCCAGGAGAAGATACGGACTCAGATCACAATTTACTGTTGATAGAAAGTAGGTCGAAGTTTAAGAGATTAATCAAGAAGAACCAAGAAGAATTAAAGACTGTGGGAAAATCGGAACAGAAAAGAATAAATGCATTTCAGCTGTGGTGTTGCAGAAGAGTGCTGTAAATTGTGGACTGATAATGTAAGGAATGTGGAGATTCTCCGCAGAATCAGGGAGGAAAATAATATATGGCAAAAACTGACAGTAAGAAGAGACAGAATGGTAAGACACCTATTATGACATCAAGGAATAATTTCCATAGGGACCAGAAGAAACTGTAGAGCGTAAAAACTGAAGGTGAAGACAGAATTTGGAGTACATCCTGCAAATAACTGAGGACATAGACTGTAAATGCTAACGTAGACTGCAAATGGTACCCTGAGATGATGAGATTTTCTCATTGGCACAGGAGAGGATTTCATGGGGGACCACCTTTACTTAGGTTTTCGTGGATACGAAGAACGAAAAGAGAATGGTTAATGCTGTCCCATGTCCTTTTCTCGCATCTGTTTCGATATTTAAATTTTGTTACACCCTAAGTGAGATACTTTGTATCTTTCAAAGAGTCAGCAGTGTCAAGCAAAGGCAGATAGGTGTCTGTGGTGACAAAGTAGCCGGATTTGATGCAACGGGTATGTTATTTGTGTTAATATATTCACTATCCGGCAATCCGGTAACATATTTTACACATATCTTAGATTGTTATTCAGAATTCTTTAAGTAGGTATTCTTTCCGTTATATGATGCAGAATTTGCTGTAAAAATGTCACAACCGCTAAGTGATATTGTTTCAGTTTCTGCCATTCTCTGGTGATTATTTTATTGAGAGTATTGGACATGTGGGCTTGGGAGGAAGGCTTTGCCTTTTTCGCACTGGAGAGATGCACTCTGAGTGTGGTCTCAGGGTCCTGTTGTTAGTTGTAGGCAGTCAGTGCGTTACATGAGGAGAAGCGAGCCTCCTCGTGAAAGTGGGAAAATTTCGTTGAAGTGAAGCTGTCCTGCTTCTTGCTTTTGTGGATAGAGCTACTTGAGAGCAGGGAGTGCTGCGCTGCCGCTACCTTCAGCAGAGAATAATGAAAGACATTTTTGCCTTCTCAGCAAGAACATCCCAAAGGGCGTGAGCCACGGCAGCACTCACCCAGCGTGAGAAAGATTTTGCTCATACTATCGAATTGAGTCGCCCCACGACCAAACTTGATGCGAAGAGGCTCATCAATCAATGAGTCACTGCCCTATGGCAGTAGCAGGGCTGTGCTTGTTAATGCGCAGAAATCAGAGAGTTGAGGATGGAGAACTGAGTTTCGTGGCATTTGTGTGGGGGCCGAGCATCTGACCGCTCTCTGGTGCTGGTAGGTACGCGCTTAATGGAGTTTGGAGAGATGTAAGTCTCATAGTCAGCAGTGGTGGAACCTATACTCTGTTTAGCTCGCTACGTACTTGTACTGACTTGCAACCTGACTTGCCCATTTTATTATAATTTGTGATTTTGTCTCTTTAACGTTCAGTTAGTGAGCTGCTCACAAATGACAACGAGCAGTATTTCTCTATGCAGCCTTCATATACACTCCTGGAAATTGAAATAAGAACACCGTGAATTCATTGTCCCAGGAAGGGGAAACTTTATTGACACATTCCTGGGGTCAGATACATCACATGTTCACACTGACAGAACCACAGGCACATAGACACAGGCAACAGAGCATGCACAATGTCGGCACTAGTACAGTGTATATCCACCTTTCGCAGCAATGCAGGCTGCTATTCTCCCATGGAGACGATCGTAGAGATGCTGGATGTAGTCCTGTGGAACGGCTTGCCATGCCATTTCCACCTGGCGCCTCAGTTGGACCAGCGTTCGTGCTGGACGTGCAGGCCGCGTGAGACGACGCTTCATCCAGTCCCAAACATGCTCAATGGGGGACAGATCCGGAGATGTTGCTGGCCAGGGTAGTTGACTTACACCTTCTAGAGCACGTTGGGTGGCACGGGATACATGCGGACGTGCATTGTCCTGTTGGAACAGCAAGTTCCCTTGCCGGTCTAGGAATGGTAGAACGATGGGTTCGATGACGGTTTGGATGTACCGTACACTATTCAGTGTCCCCTCGACGATCACCAGTGGTGTACGGCCAGTGTAGGAGATCGCTCCCCACACCATGATGCCGGGTGTTAGCCCTGTGTGCCTCGGTCGTATGCAGTCCTGATTGTGGCGCTCACCTGCACGGCGCCAAACACGCATACGACCATCATTGGCACCAAGGCAGAAGCGACTGTCATCGCTGAAGACGACACGTCTCCATTCGTCCCTCCATTCACGCCTGTCGCGACACCACTGGAGGCGGGCTGCACGATGTTGGGGCGTGAGCGGAAGATGGCCTAACGGTGTGCGGGACCGTAGCCCAGCTTCATGGAGACGGTTGCGAATGGTCCTCGCCGATACCTCAGGAGCAACAGTGTCCCTAATTTGCTGGGAAGTGGCGGTGCGGTCCCCTACGGCACTGCGTAGGATCCTACGGTCTTGGCGTGCATCCGTGCGTCGCTGCGGTCCGGTCCCAGGTCGACGGGCACGTGCACCTTCCGCCGACCACTGGCGACAACATCAATGTACTGTGGAGACCTCACGCCCCACGTGTTGAGCAATTCGGCGGTACGTCCACCCGGCCTCCCGCATGCCCACTATACGCCCTCGCTCAAAGTCCGTCAACTGCACATACGGTTCACGTCCACGCTGTCGCGGCATGCTACCAGTGTTAAAGACTGCGATGGAGCTCCGTATGCCACGGCAAACTGGCTGACACTGACGGCGGCGGTGCACAAATGCTGCGCAGCTAGCGCCATTCGACGGCCAACACCGCGGTTCCTGGTGTGTCCGCTGTGCCGTGCGTGTGATCATTGCTTGTACAGCCCTCTCGCAGTGTCCGGAGCAAGTATGGTGGGTCTGACACACCGGTGTCAATGTGTTCTTTTTTCCATTTCCAGGAGTGTATTTTGGTACCCCCCACCCCCTCCCCCCTCAGTTTTAGTATTATTTTTGTTGAATTCACCCAAGATCTTTTGAATACCTTCTTCTCTGTTAACTGTACTCCAGCGACAAATAAACTGGTATAGTCATGTGTATTCAGATACAGAGATGTGTAAACAGGTAGAATACGGCGCTGCTGTCGGGGATGCCTATATAAGACAACAAGTGTCCGGGGCAGTTGTTAGATCGGTTACTGCTGTTACAACGGAAGGTTACTAACACTTAAGTGAGTTAGAACGTGGTGTTATAGTCAGCGCACGAGTGATGGAACACAGCACCTCCGACGTAGCGATGAAGTGAGGATTTTCCCGTACCACCCTTTCGCGAGTGGCCGTGAATATCAGGAATCCAGTACAACATTAAATCTCTGATATCGATGCGGCCGAAAGAACTGGATCAACGATTACGAAGAGAATTGTTGAACGTGACAGAAGTGCAAACCTTCCGTAAATTGCTGCAGACTTCAATGCTGGTCCATCAACAAGTGTCAGCGTGCGAACAATTGAAAGAAACATCATCGATACCAGCCTACGGAGCCGAAGGCCCACTCTTGTACCCTTGATGACTGCACGACACAAAGCTTTACGCCTCGCCTCGACTCGTAAACACCGACATTGGATTGTTGATGACTGGAAACACGTTGTCTGAGCGGATGAGTGTCGTTTCAAATTGTATCGAGCGGATAGAATATGAGTGTGGAGACAACTTCTTGAATCCATGGACCCTTCATGTCAGCAGGGATTGTTCAAGCTGGTCGAGGCTGTGTGCTAGTGTGGGGCGTGTCCAGTTGGAGTAATATGGGACTCCTGATACGTGTAGATACGACTCTGACAGGTGACAACGTACGTAAGCATCTTGCCTGATCACCTGCATCCATTCAAATTAGAATTGTATTCATAGCTTCAGCTGCTAACGGGCGTTGATATATATCAACGGGGATAAGTGAAAATGTGTGACCCGACCGGGACTCGAAGCCAGGATCTGCTGCTTATATGGCAGACGCTCTATCCATCTGAGCCACCAAGGGCACACAGGATAGTGCGATTTCAGTTACTATGTCGAGCACGCATCCCGCGAGACCCACATTCTCACTTTGTATGTCCACACACTACATTCGTAGTGTCGCACCCCACCACACTCATTACTCGTGGCAGACATTCTTACGAAGTCCCGTAAGAGTTTGGGGAAGATGTGTGCATCAGCACAGAAGAAGGTCATGGATGGTATTGTTAGAACTATATACTTATATGGGTACGGTGTCTTCTTTCGGACATGTCCGAAAGAATAGACACCATATCCATATAAGTATATGCATCCATTCATGTCCATTGTGCATTCCGACGGACTTGGACAATTCCAGCAGGAAAATGCGACACCCCACACGTCCATAATTGCTACATAGTGGCTCCAGGAACACTCTTCTGAGTTTAAACATTTCCAATATATAAGAAACTATCAGCCTCGATTGCATTTTGTTTCATTACCGCAATCGAGGCTGATAGTTTCTTATATATTAGAATAACACGATTGCTGACTGGACTGCAGTGTTGAAAGTACAAAAATTAAACATTTCCGCTAGCCTCCAAACTCCCTAGACATGAACATTACGCTGCTTATATGGGATACATTGCAACGTGCTGTTCAGATGAGATCACCGCCCCCTCGTGCTCCTTACGGGTTTGTGGACAGCCCTGCAGGATTCATAGTGTTAGTTCCCTCCAGCAGTACTTCAGACATTAATCGTGACCATGCCATACCGTGTCGCGGCACTTCTGCGTGCTCGGGGAGGACCTACGCGATGTTAGGCAGGTGTAACAGTTTCTTCGGCCTTTCAGTGTACATCCGTCTTGTATTCAACAGTTAGAGGAAATAATAATCTGCTATACTGAGACGTTTTAACTTTCATTTCAGTCTTTAAAGTAGCGAATTATTACGAGTTGTCACCTTGCGCTGAGAGCCTAGCTTGTCGTGGAGGGGGAAGGAGAACTGATTTGGTTCTCGCGCTGGCACAGTTTATGCTGACTACTGGGCCGAGCGAGCTGTCTACTTGTCTAACGCTGCGTGCAATACGTTATATACACTCTCTCTGAATCTGAATAAGTACTATTAAATATCAATCCATCTTTTTCACACTTAGTGTACCAAATTCTATGGATAATACAGCCATGCTGTAAAAATTTCAAATCAGTAACTTCAATAGTTTCGGAGATATAATTTTTACCTAAAATATATAATAACCGTGCTGGCAATGTGAATCAGAGTTAGAGACTGTAATGTATTCATCTAAGAGTGTAGGTTCATACTACTGAATTCTCTGCAATTTTCTTAGCTTCATTACTACAGATTTCTGAAGTAATTAAAGTATTTTCGAAAATTATTATTTCATTTTGGCTGTGTGAGTGTTTCTGAGAGACTGAGTGAGTGAATAGAGGACATATGTAAAGTGAGACTGTGATATTGCATTAAAATTATGTAACTGTGTAACTGTATGCGTGAGAAACATGTTGTACAATAGGTGAATTTGTGACGTATATCCGAGTGAGCCTGATTTGGAAAAGACAGCCAGAAGGGGCGTTGAGTATTACGTTTATTAGTAAGTTAATTTGTCTAAAGGAATAGTATTTTGTTTTTACTGAAATTTATTTAGTTTCGGAAATTATGAGATTTATAATCTAAATTACTTGTGGTAATCTGATTAGCTGATATTAGAAATACTGCGAGTAAAGAAGCAATCGAGATGATCTGATTGGCTGCTTAACTTATTAGCCAATAGGAAATCAGTATTTGCTGCACGTTCGAGAAGGGTTTCGGGCCTCAGATCTATGAGTCGATATACTCCCTAGGGAGCCGCCCCCTGGTAAACAACTAAGTTAAATCGCGCTGATAAAATTTGTACCAAAATGAAGAAATTCGTATGTTTGATCGGTTCTCGTATCGTTGACGAAAAGCAGCTACAGTATTGAGCTTTTTTTGTGAAAATTTTAGCCTTGTGAGTGAACATTTCATGTTGTAAGGAAACTACGTGTGGCGTATTTCGTGCAGATTACGAGACATTATGGCGGGCACCTCTTAACAGGAATATTACTGAACGATTGAATGTGGTAACTCGTAAGTAGTCGTGGGCTAGTGACTCTTTAGGACGTTCAAAGTATCGGATAGGACTAAATATTTTCTGACTGCTTTTGGATGTAATCTTGTTGCAGAGACAGTCAGTGACACTGCATAATTAATGTCGGGATATTAAATACCCGCTAGATAGCAATTTTCATTTTATTAAAGATAATAAACCACCTAAAAGAAAATTTGAGACATATCTTCAAACGAGTCATGCAAGAATCCGTAACGTTCAGTAGTTTAACTAACTTTCAGCTACTGCTCATGGACTAGAGTTGCGTGGGCTTCGCGTGGTACGTATTTAGTCGAAACTTCGTCAACGCTGCTATTGTAGGCTGAACCAGTATCTACCAGTAGGGTGAAGGGGCAGACAACCTGAAGCCTGTCCAGGTAGGTGGACTGATTGTTTTGAACGTTAGTGAGAATACAACCCGCCTCGCCGCTAGTCTTCTGTTAGACTTAAAGACCTTTTATGATGCCCTATAGCTTTACCACGGTTAGGTGACCTATAAATATAAACTTTTTCAAACCTAAGCTTGTGGTTCTCGATGAGCGTAGTGGCCAAACTCACGATTAGCTTTATCGAGTGAGGGTAATAAGCATTGTACTCGCCCTGTTTGCTTATAAATCAGTTTTTTGTCTACCGAGAAATGGGCGGGGGCACTACGAATGTAGTGCGGGACAATACGTTGAGAATGTGGGTTTCGCGGGAAGCGTGACAGAGATAAATGCCTGCAGTCGCACTATCCTGTGTGCCCTTGGTGGCTCAGATGGATAGAGCGTCTGCCATGTAAGCAGGAGATCCCGGGTTCGAGTCCCGGTCGGGCCACATTTTCATCTGTCCCCGTTGACGTATGTCAACACCTGTAAGCAGCTAAGGGTGTTCATTTCATTGTAATGTTCTGTTTCTATAGTGTCTCTTTCACCTCTCTGAATGCCACAGAAGGGAGTTTGCCTGCCTTTCTAGTACAAATCATGACGTTAATTCGTTAATTCCCGGTGTTTTGTTTGAAAGTCCATGTCGATGGTATCACGAGAGAGTCCGACGATGATGCCATGGTGTTATCTCTGCATGTCTTGAATCGATACAGCTGTTGTGTGTGTATTTTTGTGTGTGTTTTCCGATGCATTTATTACTGTAACAAGTTATAGGCTTATGTCTGATAAACGTAGCGTGACTGAAAACCTATTGACAGAGCCTTGTAATTCACTCTTCCTTTCCACGTTTAGAGAGTATGTTTTTCCTTACTAGGGTATAATTGGTCTCCCTGTTGCTGAAGCACTGTACCGTACGACTCTTTACAAGACTGTCGTTTGTTATTTAAGACTAGTTCCTGTTTTTTGTACTCACTAAACCAAAATGTTACGAGATGCTGGATTCCTACACAAAAAATTTAAGTCAATTGCAATATTTTACTTGTTACCTAATTCCTTCCACGCCATCCACCAAATTTGTATTGAGTTAACTTGGTAAGTAGCTTATGTTACAATTCTCGATGCCAGGATTTCTTATGACCAAAGCTCGTAACAGCGTCCATAAGCAGTGGTGCTATACCGAATACCTGCATTCATCGATTAACCTCACTGATCACAGAAGGCCCACGATACCGGAGTTGTATGTAAAACACTCAAGACGTGTTAAGTCACTGCACTTACTGTCCGCCCCCAGTAATAAAAAACTGAGTGGAAGGATCAGCAAACGAACTTTATCAGATGTAATGTGACTTCCGCAACGACCAACCACAACGATCAGAAACAAACAAAATGAAAATAAGTAGCTGTGTGGTCAGCGCGACAGAATGTCAATCCTAAGGGCCCGGGGTCGATTCCCGGCTGGGTCGGAGATTTTCTCCGCTCAAAGACTTGGTGTTGTGTTGTCCTAGTCATCATCATTTCATCCTCACTGACGCACAATTCGCCGAAGTGGCGTCAAATCGAAAGACTTGCACCCGGCGAACGGACTAGCCGACGGGAGGCCCTAGTCACACAACATTTGCATTTTTTTCATCCACTTCCTTTGCGCATCAGGATCAACGCCTTTGCAGCTTGGGCAAGGCTACAGCTTCAGCGGTGAGGTGACGCTAGATGCTTTCTCGGCTGCAATGCCTTAGAGGTTACAAATCCAATTATCCACAAGCGTTTCCGGGACCAAGAGTCTTGTTAAACTACCTGACGCTTTCGTGTAACACATTTCTCCTACAGAAGGCTACCAGCCTTCCAAGACTAGATTGTCACTGGAATGTAAATATTATGGGGCCCAGCAGCAACGGAGCCCACGTCGTTAATGTCCACCTCGCCCTCGAACTCTAGACGTCGACGACTGTCACAGGCAGAAGACAGTGTTCAGCAGGTGCTTCAGCGACCCACAAATCCGCCATGTCATTGTTCCAGCAGTTCATTGCTACCTCTACAACGATCTCCTAGCATATGGATGATCGCCAGACTATGCAACATTTCTTCAGTGGGCGAGATTCGCAACGAGTGACCTAGCGACGATGACAACTACATTCCTTCTAGGGCCGGCCGGGGTGGCCAAGCGGTTAAAGGCGCTACAGTCTGGAACCGCGTGACCGCTACGGTCGCAGGTTCGAATCCTGCCTCGGGCATGGATGTGTGTGATGTCCTTAGGTTAGTTAGGTTTAAGTAGTTCTAAGTTCTAGGGGACTGATGACCTTAGAAGTTAAGTCCCATAGTGCTCAGAGCCATTTGAACCATTTGATTTGAACATTCCTTCTAGGCACCATAAGGGGAGTGCCACGTGCGTGATTCCCTGGACCTGTTGTAAAATCTGTGTTCACCACGCTGCTGAATGACTATGATACAGCAGACGCAATGCCTAATTGTCGTCTTCTTTACTTATTACGTTGTTTTAATGTTTCAACAAAGCAGTTTATGTACCTAGTGACAAAAAAATTGTATGTATGCTTGGTGACTGTTCTTTCGGACATGTCCAGAAGAACAGACACCATGCGGAATCCGCAGCTGTGATACGTTGTATGGAAATTGAAGGTAGGGGGAAGGGGCAGGTGAAAGGAACGGTATGGGAGGGTACTAGTATGTCGCTGCATCAGGACATTAAGCGGAATTAGCGGCGACGAGCGAAAATACGTACCAGACAGGGTTCAAAATGGTTCAAATGGCTCTGAGCACTATGGGACTCAACTGCTGAGGTTATTAGTCCCCTAGAACTTAGAACTAGTTAAACCTAACTAACCTAAGGACATCACAAACATCCATGCCCGAGGCAGGATTCGAACCTGCAACCGTAGCTGTCTTGCGGTTTCAGACTGCAGCGCCCTTAACCGCACGGCCACTTCGGCCGGCCCAGACAGGGATTCGAACCCAGGTTCTCTAGCTTACTAGGCAGGCGCGATAACCACTGCACCATCCGGGATACATTATCCCAACTGCGCAGACTATCTCGGCACGCCTCACGGCCAACCCATCCTCCCATCGAACACCACTCTTCCGCAGTCCGTGCCCATTTCCTCCAAGCACGCCACTCAGATTCCCGCAGGAAGTCGGACGTATATGTGCATCTGCACCGAAGAGGATGGATCCATTGGCCACCTAGGCGAATCAGTTATAAGAACGCTGGGTTTCTGTGTCGAGATAGTCCACGCAGTAGTGGTAAAACTGTGTTCCGGATAGCTCACAGGTTAACGCACCTGCCTAGTAGGCAGGAGTTCCCGGTCTCGAATCCCCGTCAGGTAAACATTTTTGCTCTTCGCCGCTAATTCCGTGTAGTGTCCCAATGCAGGTGACATTAGTAATCACTTTCCATTCCTTTCCTTTCATCCTCTTCTACAAAAAAAAAAAAAAAAAAAAAATGGTTCAAATGGCTCTGAGCACTATGGGACTCAACTGCTGAGGTCATAAGTCCCCTAGAACTTAGAACTACTTAAACCTAACTAACCTAAGGACAACACACACATCCATGCCCGAGGCAGGATTCGAACCTGCGACCGTAGCGGCCGCGCGGTTCCAGACTGTAGCGCCAGAACCGCTCGGCCACCAGCGGCCGGCTCCTCTTCTACCTTCAATTTACAAATCACAGGAGAAATTTTGGGCCAAATGAAATGGTCTACAACACGGTTGTGTTAAATATCACGAGTGTTTTCTACCAACAAAAACACAATATTTCACCACAAAGCAGAGGAAATAACATCTTGTCCTCGTACATAAACTGCCTGATAAACAAAGTGAATCACTCAGAAGATATGGTCCGATGTCTATGTAATTTCGTACAATTGCTAACAATCTGCGGGTATGTAATCGGACCTGCAATCCTGTGTGAAAGTTATAACGATCGCCAGAGCAGAGTGCATCAGTTCAGTTTTGGTACCACGCCTGGTATGGTACATAACGTGCGTGAACAGCGTCACTGTGGAACATAAACAGCTGCCGCATACTACAAGGACACAGCGTTATCGACCCTGTAAAAGTCGAGGGGGTCTTCACGGTAGTCTCCATTTGGTCGGCTGGTCGAAACACGCAATATCCATATTTGTGGAGCATTCAGATGTGGCGGACCGACATTGGACTGTCAGAGCAAGTTGTAAAGGTTAAGGTCTACCATGTCTGACTACGACAAGCAAGGAATGCTGTATTGTGCATCAGTCATATCGTAATGTCATCGTAGCCACGTCTGTCATCCGAGAACAAGTAATGGACTTACTACAACATTTTGTTTCTTCTCGCACAACTGGTCGGAGTCTAGCAACAACCGGACGAGGGACTTACTCTCCTATGCGTGGGCTGCCATTAACACCACATCACAAATGGTTTTGTTTGGTGTGGTGCCGTGACTGGAAAGCCTGGACTGCCCATCACTGGTCTCGCATTGCGTTCTACGGTGAGCCACGGTTCTACTCCTGGCTTCATGGTGTAACTTCAGGCAACGGATGGTAGTGACTGAGGAAACTCTGACGTCAAAATTGTACGTTACGAACGTCCATCGTCCTCCTGTGTTACATCTCAAGCGATAGTATAGTGGGGCCATTTTTGAACGGAAAAGTGCTCGGCCACACATGTCACGTTTCTATTATTAACTACGTGCGTAATGCTGCGGTACTCCCGTGTGTAGTACATCTGCCTCCGATAGCACATGTATATGCGTGCCAGTACCCAAGAGATCAAGAACCTGACACGACAGTTGTGAGTCAGTTTTCCTCAGGAGAGAATACAACGGCTTTATGGGACATTTCCCAAACGAATTTTGTACATTTGTGCAGGACAGAGTGGGAGCAAGAACATGGTGATAAGAGGGCTCATATTGTCGTGTTCTTAAAAAATTTGATTCGATTTTGAAACCAGTGAAAAAACGTCGCATAGTATCCCAAACCTTGAAGATTTATTTCATTTTCTTATCTTCTCGGTGCTTAACTTTTTTTTATGTCAAACAGTGTATTTCGTTTATGCTTGAAGATGTTAAGAAGTGCCCTGCATGCATCGAATACCGGACAAACTAAACCGTAGATGGAATTAAGTCGTTCATCAAATATTAACGGACCCTTCTCTGTTATAGTGAACATGCATTCGCTAATTGATCGTATTCGAGTTGTTGGTGATCCTGGTTTACTATAGAACTATACATTTAGTTATTCAATTCAATGTCATCTACCCCCTTTGAGCATATGCTTGTAGAATACATATAAAATACGGTTGAAGAAATTTTAGCCACCGTAAGCCCACAGTAACACTTACGACTACTTGAAAATGTCGACTACGTCGCTTCAGGTGCCCTCTATAGGAAGATTCTTGACAGGTATTATTTCTCACGTTCTAAGTACCGTATAAGCTCGTTAGCGCGAACTAGAATAAGACGTACTCGCGGTTAACGCGAAAAAAGTGTTGGTCCCACCAGGAATACATTAGTTCTTGTGGTATGTTTTATCGGTTAACACGAATTTCGGTTGAGGTGAATTACGAACTCTGTTTCAGTTCCTAGCGCAATTAAATTTCGCTTTAATGCAAACTTCCGACCTTAGAGTATTCTAAAGCGTAATTTTTTTTCGAAATGAATGTAGGAAATGTAGCTACAAAGCTAATTATACTTATTGTTGACTCGTTTTTAACGTATTGTATGTCGGTAGCCGCGATTATCACCTCAACAATCAGCTTATGCTGTACGTTGTAAGACATTCAATAATGTGTGCAGCAGCATTTAGGAACGTACTCAGTGCCAGATTTGACAGGTGTTCCGTTTGTCGTAGCCGTATCGAGTTTGAATATTGAATAAAAACTACAGTTACAACCGATACCGTTGCACCCGAAAATGGCAAAGAGGAAACAGAGAGCTCTAAAGATACAGTTAAAGCTTAAGATACTAGAGGAAGTGGACCGTGGTACCAAGAAAACAGCAATTGCAGAGCAGTTTGGAATATGTGCTTCTGTGGAATCGGACGTGCTAAAAGCTGTGAACAAGTTGCAAGAAGGGCCATCAAAAGAAAGTGAAGAGGAAGAGAATACAGATACCATTTCACCTACCCGTCAGGAGTTGTTTACAGTCTTGGACTGTTTAGAACGGTTCGCTTCAACATCCGACATCACTGCTGGGTTTACGAACGCTATCATTACAATTGGTTGTGAAATTACAAAATATTATCGTTCCCATGAACGTCAGCGAACCATGACCGAATTTTTTTCAAGAAAGTAACGTACATAATTTGTGAGTACTTGTAATTTTACAATCACTTTATAGTGTTGTAAGTCTACAATAACGATTTTGATAGTGTAGTGTATTAAACATTAGTGAACTGCTGTACATGTATACTTATTAAAATTTGTGTTTTTCACTTAACACGAATTTTTTTAACACTAACGCCTGATTTTTCGGTCCCTTCGGATTCGTGTTAACGAAGTTGTACTGTATATCGTAGCTTCCGTTATGGTTGACATAGATGTGCTTGCCCTACCGACCGGAATGAACGAATTGGCGCTGGAGGGCCATTATGTACAAATGAAAAGCCCAAATATTAAAGAAAACGTTGTGCAGTTATCACGAAACAGCTGTCATAAAGTATTTTTATAAATTATTTTAAACTGAGGTAAGAGAATGAAAGCTCACTTATATGTTAATGTTTGCTCTAGTGACTGTAAAATAGTATCATCATGTGAGAACGGACATATTATTCAGCTACATCCTTAATATGTGAACGTTGAGTTTCTAGTCTAACCCCTTTAAATAATTTAATTAGTTATATCTAAATGTCCATAGCGTCGATTAACCTTTTTGTGTGTAAAACGGAGGCTTTGATAACATTTATTACAAATTTAAAGTAGACCTACGTAGTTTTATGAACTTGGTGGAAAGTACGGCCAGAAAACCACAAAGTACTCACACGTCCTTTAGCACAAAGTTATTAACGTGCGGTCCGGTCTGAATGCCACCACAGTCCGTTGTAATTTTGTACGGATGATATAAGGCGCACCACAGAGCGGACTTTATAGGCCACAACTTAGCCGCAGCGTAGGTCTGTCGAAAAGGCTGACTAACGAACGAATAAACTGATAGAGGGTTGCAGTATTCTATTACCATGCACTATGATACCCACCTGATTTTTATTCATCTGAAACTTATCGGTTAATCCTCTTACCTTATTGTTAGATTCTCTCCACTTCTACAACATCTTCGTCATATGAAACAGAACTACTTCAGCTGCCAGAAGCAATATATTCACCTAAAGGTGGCACTTTCACTCAACGGCCCCTGTTACCTTTAATTCCCTGATTTCTTTGCTCATATTATGTGGTCCATTTCTTTAGTTCTGTCTTCGCCGATTCTTCGGCGTGTCTACTCGTTTATTATCTTGCCGGTACTCTTAATTTTCATCGCACTTCCGTAATACCATAATTACAACACTGGAAATCTCTCCTTTTTCCTATTTTTCCACAGCCTTTAATATACTGTGCTCCATTCATATATGCTCGATTATTTCTGTTTCAGATAAAGGTCTATGTTTAGCTTCCTGTAACTTGCTATTGCTTTCATTTCGGTGTTCTGATATTGCGCTATTCAAATGAATAATCGAAGATATTTGTACATCCAACTTATACCTATATTCTTCTGTTTACGTTCTGTGATTAACCTTTCCAAGAAATTACATTCCTCTTTAACTGAACTTCTTACCGTGGATATTATTGTCGCAGAACCTACAGCCTCAGAGATCTTCGAAAACACTCCATCACATCCCGGTGTTAGATATCTCACTTCCTTGGTTGCTGAGTCTTTCTGATAAATCTCTTAAGAACCAACATATTATCCAGTATAAATTTATGATCTATATATACCGCTGGGGTCATCTTACCACACTGCCTCATCGTGATGCCTAGCTGGTATCTTATCTCATTTTTGGCCTTTTCCAACTAAACGTTCTCAACAAACTATGTTCAATAAAGAACGTTCAATTAATAAGCGGACTTGGGGGAGAACCCAAAGATTATTTTTTGTGTATCATACCTATTGGTGAGCCAGTGTTGTTGTCGCTGTCTTCAGTCGAAGTCTTGTTCCATGCAACCCTCCACATTTCAACATTTGTTTGTCCTGTGTAAGCTCCTTATTCTCAGAATAACTACTGCAGCCTAAATCCACAGTAACCTGCTTAGTTTTTCAACCCTTAGCCTCCCTATATAAGTTTTGTCCCACAGTTTTCTCTCTGTTACCAAATTGAAGTTTCCTGGATGCCTCAGGATGTGTTCTACCGAGAAGTCCCTTCTTATAGTCGTCGAGCCCTAAATTCCTTTTCAGCCATTTCGATTCAGTGCCTTCTCAGTTAACCAATATCGCAATACGATCTTAAGCTATCCCTTGTGGTACCATATTTCAGATACATCTATTGTCTTTTGGTCTGAAATGTTTATCGTCTAAATTTCAGCCCCGTACAAAGGATTTCCTGACACATAAATTTGTGCCAATAAATGTACTGATTTAGTGCCTCACTTCTTAATAAGAAGCCTTCAGATTCGCTTAATCGTCAGCATTGCATTATACTTGTTGTATTTTTTTATGTTCATCCTATAAACTCTTTTCAAGAGAGTGTCCATTCCGTTGCTGAAGTGGTATTCCTGCACACCTCTGCTTTCTATCCCGTCCCCGAGTGTAGTCTTCCAACGGGTGAAGATAATTATACTTAAGTACCCCTTTCCACACTACCACTCCAGTTTCCTCATACATTCTTCTCCCTATCTCCTCATCTACTTTTTGTGACATCTGCACGTATACCTAAATTATAGTTCTTGACGTTTAATTCATTCCACTTATGATAAGAAGAAACTCACAGAACTGCTAACAGAAGTAACACACTATTCTCCGTATCTTTCCATTTTTTTCGAAGTCTGCTCCCAAGAACTACCGACTGAAATGGCATAGTGGGAAGCCACTCGGTCGTAATCGGAGGGACTTGGCTGAAATCCGCCTCTAGACATTCACATTCAAATTCAAAATTTACATCATATATCTTAAACACCCTTTGAAAAGGGACACCCTATTTACTCCCCGTCTTTCCCAATACGAGCTTCTGCAGGATCTTATATCACTAAAGTTTATTATTATAACAGCAGCTGACACACAACATTTTCGTCGACAAGAGTTTCAGTTTGACAGTGGATGCGTATTAATGGAAGTAGATCGGACTACGTTTCATCATCACAAGGGTTATGTTTCCGCAGGAAGCAGTAGTTTTAGCGAAAATCAAGCCAACGGTACTAAAGTTGGAAAGTAAAACAGTGGTTACGTAAATCTAAAACGGTCGCCAGCAAAGTAATTCCAAGTAAGTATGCTTCTAATCAAGAAAACTAACTACTGTTGGTAATTTTACTTGGTGCATAAGTCTGTTTTTTCAATTGCACACGAAAAGGACAGTACACCAAAGCATGTATTGGTAAATTTGTTAGCCGTGAGCGATAAAGACAAAAGCGTAAAGTTAATTGACAACAAACTATCTCCCACACACGGACACTGTCTGGATTAAAATACGAAATACAATAATCCTTAAAAAGTGCTGTTAATATGTGGGAACAGAAATAAATTGAACACGAGGTGGCTTCAGTCTTTACTATTGGAAGAAAGCAAACTGGAAATGGTCAAGAATCTGTTAAGCTAACAAGAGCACTATTTGTTTCCGTATTATAGAACTTCGTAACAACTTTCACTGTAAATTTTAGTTACCTACTGGCCCGTCATAGGTTTGGGGGAACCAGAAAATGTTCTGTCTACTGTCTGGGTTACGACATTTCTAACAAGAAAACGCAATAACACACGTATAAACGCAATTATAAGAATAAAATCACTGTTACAAACCAATAAAATAAATTAGAAATAAAATAAATAAGAATGTCCCGTACTTGGTTTTTATAATAACAGCTCTGTTCTATTACTTTTAGTACTTGCAATACGGCGGCCGAACTTCCCCGCAAGGGGCCTCCCGGCCAACAATGCCATACGATCATTTCATTTCAGTATTCAGCAAAGCTGGGGTTTTACATTTCATACAATCCTACATTACCTATCCATGAACCGGTCGTACATATTACATTTTAACATTTTCAGTAGAAAAGAACATAGTTTTAAAAATTACATTTACAAATTATGTTAACTTTTGTTACTGAGATAAGAACTATTTTTTCCGTATTTGTTGAGTGAAAGAAAATTATAACACAGACATCGGAAACATTAAATTTACATAAAGGAGGTAAATATATATCGTACATAAATGTTACAATTGCTAACGATCTCATCGTCGACGGGTCATTAAACCCTATTTTCTTTCCATCCTTCTTCCCGTTATTCGATTTATGACGCTGTTAAGATAATCCTGTATTCATCTGACCAGATTTCTTCACCTTCTTTTCCATTCCTCCAACACACTGACAAAAACGTCTAGTTTCAGACGTTGTACCTCCATTTCCCGATTTTCCAGCTTGACTTATAGCTTGTGAAAAGAATTTCACATACAGTGGCATTTGGGAGCTAGAGTCTCATCTTTCTAAACATGAAATATAATTTTTTTCTCCCAATCTAAACTGTATAATGATTCAGATTATTTGTCAGTCCTATAAATTCATTAATTTTAATTTAGAACCATCCGTTATACGTACTTTTCATAGCAGAGTAGTGGAACAGCCAGTAGATGAATTTCTGACCACATTTTTCCGTTGTCCTTTGCTAGAACTGAATAATCCAGAAAATTCTGTTCGTATCGACTCACTCGGCGGCGGTCCTACATCCGATTTCGCGGATTTGTTGCAGCAAACGATGAGCGATTACCA
The DNA here is from genome assembly GCF_023898315.1 of Schistocerca nitens. NCBI lineage: Eukaryota > Metazoa > Arthropoda > Insecta > Orthoptera > Acrididae > Schistocerca > Schistocerca nitens. The sequence goes on from NC_064615.1 coordinate 709,128,760, forward strand.
AGTCAAAACGATTTCCATTTATGAATTTACCTAATTAGAGTGGATGCGTAGTGGAAAATGCCGCTTTTCACAGATATTTGTGGCTGGTGAAACGAAGCAAAATGGACCAATCCCTCGCAAAACTTCCTGCCTTTCTCGCGTAATTCCGTGCAAATTGCCCAACTAGTGTATTTGCATTCATGGCTCGTTGAGCTTTCATATCGCAGCATCTCCGTTGTGTGACAAAACGAAAAACGCTTCGAGGTTTAGCGATGCAGTGGCCTACACAGAATATGAAAGGTATTCATAATTTCTTTGACGTTATAATTTCGACATAAACGGCGTATTTCGTGAACAGCAACTGAAAAGTGGACCTCCAATGTTTTATTAATTGACGTTTTTCTCTGTTCAGAGCGTAGTCATTTATATCGGAGCGGAAGACCGACATCATCCAGTAACGTACATACGAGGTATATACAAGATATATCATTTTTCTGCTCGTAAAACTGGCAGACTATCAGTAATTCTGAAATGGTGTCGCATTATAACATGCATTATAGCTGAATAACGTCAAGTAAATACTCATTTGCGTATCATCTAACAGCAGAAAAGGCTTGCAGCAATAAGGAACAGAAATTTAAAATTGTTGACAATGTGCAATGTGCAAAATTAACATTTGAGTAGAGATCGTCAGTCATAGAAACACTGACTGACATTACGGTCTTCATGCATTACAGCTCTAGGTTATTAATGGAACGTTTCCTGAAGTTTTCATTACTGAAAGAATTCACTCCCAGTACCCTCGAACAATAATCACTGCATTATTGTGTCGAGTACCTCTAACAGTCAGAAATTGTATTAGGTCCTGCGAATTTTCAAATTATGAAAATTTCCATGTTTAGCTATTTAAAAAGATGCAGAAACCGAAATATATTCCAGTTTCCAGTTTAGTATGTAACGTAATCCGTCAGAGGTGGGTGACGTAGTCTTGTAATGAATAACATCACATTCACATAAGGTTTAAATTTTTGTGAAGTATTAGATTTTACTAGATTCAAAATGTACCTGGAGCCACATGTGAATCTAACAAGCCTTGATAATCGAAACATGATGACAGCTACAGTGTTTATACTATACTACATTGTAATGGAAAACACGTTGAGATCAGAGAGAGAATAATATCAAGGAAAGTATGGAACACGTGATGTTATTAATAGTGGTGTCTACCCAAGAAGATGGAGGAGTACCTATTATTGATCTGTCAACAACGAAGTCATTATTGATGGAGCATTAGCTGAGATTGGGACAGGAAGTAGTTTGTGCCCTTCCCAAAAGAACCATCTCAGCTTTTTCCAGAAGCGATTTAGCAAAGTCAGAGAAAATATAATTCAGGACTGTCTTACAGGGATAAGCTGTGATACACACTGAAGGGACAAATGTCATGGGATAGTGATATGGACATATGCAGATGGGGTAGTAAGGGGTACGCAAAGTATAAAAGGGCAGTGCTTCGGTTGTGGTGTCATTTGTACTCAGATGATTCATATGAAGAGGTTTCTGACGTTATTATGGCAGTAAGACGGAAATTAACGGACTTTAAACGCGAAAGTGTAGCTGAATCTATACGCATGGCACATTCCATTTCGGAAATCGTCATGGAATTCAATATTCCGAGATCCACAATGTCAACAGTATGCCGAGAACACCAAATTTCATACATTACCTCTCACTACGGACAATGCAATGGCTCACGGCCTACTATTAACGACCGAGGGCAGCGATGACTGCGTAGAGTTGGGTGCTAACAGAGAAGCAGCACTGCGTGAAATAACCGCAGAAGTCAATGCAGGACGTACGACGAACGTATTCATTAGGACAGTGCGGCGAAATTTGGCTCCAAAGGCAGCAGGCGACCGACGCGAGTCCCTTTGCTAACAGGTCGACATCGCCTTCAGCGCTTCTGCTGGGCTCGTGACAACATCTGGTCGACCCTACACGACTGAAAATCGTGGCCTGGTGATGAGTTACGATTTCAGCTTGGAAAAAACTGATGGTAGGATTCGAGCGCGGCGCAGGTGCCGTGACGCCATGTACCCAGGTTGTCAACAAGGCACTGTGCCAAGTGGTGGTGGCTCCATAATGGTTGGGTCACATAGAAGGACGTGGCTCCTCTGGTCCAACGGAACCGATCACTGAGTATAGATGCTTATGTTAGACTACTGGAGACCATTTACAGACATAATGATGGAACTTTTCTGTATGACAATGTGCCATGTCAAGGGGCCACAACTGTTGGCGATTGATCTGAAGAACATTCTGGACAATTCAGGTGAATAATTTGGTCACCCATCGATCATTTATAAAAAATAACCCAGAGGTCAGTTCCTGGATAAGTACAGCACCGCCAACATTGTCGTAATTATGGACGGCTATAAAGCCAGCACGGCTCAAGATTTCAGCTAGGGGCGTCCAACGATGTGTTAAGCCCATGGTAAATTGAGTTTCTACACTACGTCGGGCAAAAGCAGGTCCGACAAGTATCACCTAACTTTTGTTACCTCAGTGTAAAACAGATAATAATGTAATATGACAACATTTGTCCAGCTACAGTACCTAATTGTTCTGCGTGTTATTTATTTCAAATTCGTCACCGAAGTTCATTGTTTATAATTAAAAAGTAAAAGTTACCTTGTACAGATAGAAAACGTAAGAAATGCATCACCAAACAAACGACTTTGAAATATGAGACAAACAAGTCTATCACGACATAAAGGCATACAACCTGAGGATAAAAAACGTATTTACTCTTCTTTTGATTATTGTTTTCTATTCTGGTCGAAGGATGGACGAAAGATGAGCTTATTAGCGACGGATTTTCTGATAGGGAACGGAAAGCCGCCATGTTGTTTAGGAGGAATGCATCCTGCATTTGCCGTCTCAAATTCTCGGAAGCCTTAATCTGAAAGGCCGTATGGAGAGGTGAATCGCCAGTAGAGAGCCAGTAAAAGGACAGGTAAACTTATGGGTGCGGACCTTTCTACGTCACCGCAAATGCGTCTCAGGCAATTGTGTGACTAGAAAATTGCGCGGAAAAGAAAGTCATCCATCCACTGCTTCGGTTGTAGGGCAATTAATGATCAAAGGCCTAACACATACTAGCACTCTGGACGACAGGCAGTCACTGATCGCCCCACACTGACCCGGCTAACCAACTGACCAGACTCGCCACCTAGCGAGTTTTTTTTTTCCTTTATTGTAATTTTAATCACCTCATACAAGGCGGGCTGCATATTACGCTGCATATTACGCTGCTCTTCAGCCTTGAGTGGTACAATAATATGACATATAGGTGGCACAGACAATACAATAAAAACGGCGGGCAAAAAATGTAGATACAGAAAACAATACACATGAAGCCGTTCACGCTGGACGAGAAAAAACACTAAACACAAAACGAAGGCACACACACGAGACACTGATGGCGATGATCTCTGGCGCGCGAAAGTCCACTCAGTGTGTACGAGTCTGGGGACCTACCAAGAGAGGAGGAGGGGGGGGGAGGGAGAGGGAGAGGGGAGAGCAGAGATGCCAGGGGCAGGGGAGATTGGGGGAAGGGAGGAAGGGGGAGGGGAAGCCCGGGGGGAAGAGGGGTGGAGGAAGGGGGATGGGGGGAACAGGAAAGGGAGGGAGGGTGCCTAAAGGAAAGGACACAAGAAGTGGGGGGGAGGATCAAAGCTGATAGGAGGGGTAGATGGAGGGGAGGAGGACATCATCAGGGAGGGGGAGCTGGCAGAAGCCACCTTGGGAGAGGGTAAGTAGGATGGAGAGATGGAGACCGGGCGGGACATGGGAATACAGGTGTGGCAGCGGGCGGGGGTGGGAGAGCATGGGCGAGACAAGCAGGTGAGGAGGATCGAGTTTATGGGAAGTGTACAGGATCCGTATCCTTTCAAGGAAAAGGAGGAGATGGGGGAACGGAATGAGATCGTATAGGATCCGTGTGGGGGAGGGGAGACGGATACGATACGTGAGGCGGAGAGCTTGGCGTTCAAGGATTTGAAGGGATTTATAAAAGGTAGGGGGGGCGGAGATCCAGGCCTTATGGGTGTAACAAAGGATAGGGCGGATGAGCGATTTATAGGTGTGGAGTACGGTGGAGGGGTCCAGACCCCACGAACGGCTGAAAAGGATCTTGAGGAGACGGAGTCGGGAGTGTGCCTTGGCTTGGATTGTCCGGAGATGGGGGGGTCCAGGAGAGGCGACGGTCGAGGGTGGCGCCAAGGTACTTAAGGGTGGGGGTGAGGGCGATAGGACGGCCATAGATGGTGAGATAGAAATCAAGGAGGCGGAAGGAAGGGGTGGCTTTGCCTACAATGATCGCCTGGGTTTTGGAGGGATTGACCTTGAGCAACCACTGGTTGCACCAAGCGGTGAACCGGTCAAGATGGGACTGGAGAAGGTGTTGGGAGCGCTGCAGGGTGGAGGCAAGGGCAAGGAAGACGGTGTCATCGACAAACTGGCGAAGGTGGATGGGGGGGTGACGGCGGCGGCATGTCCGCCGTATACAAAAGGTGCAGAAGGGGGGAGAGGACGGATCCTTGGGGCACACCAGCGGAGGGAAAAAAGGTGTAGGAATCCGTGTTATGGATGGTGACGTAGGGAGGACGGTGGGAGAGAAAGGAGCCGATCAGACGGACGTAGTTAATGGGAAGGGCGAAGGTTTGGAGCTTGAAGAGGAGATCGGAATGCCATACGCGGTCATAAGCAAGTTCGAGGTCCAGGGAGAGGAAGATTGCGGAGCGACGGGAAATAAGCTGTTCGGAAAGGAGATGTGTGAGGTGAAGGAGAAGGTCGTCGGAAGAGAAGGGCGGCCGAAAGCCACACTGGGTAACGGGAAGGAGGCGGTGCTGGCGGAGATGCTGGTGGATGCGTCGGGTGAGGATGGATTCCAGGACCTTGCTGAAGACCGTGGTAAGGCTGATGGGGCGGTAGGAGGAGATGGCGGACGGCGGTTTACCAGGTTTAAGGAACGTCAGGATACGGGAGGTTTTCCACAGGTCGGGGTAGTACCCGATGGACAGGACTACATTGTAGAGCCTGGCAGGGTGGAGAGGAAAGAGACAGGAGCTTCACGAAGGTGACGGTAGGTGACACGATCGTGACCAGGAGGAGTGTTGCGTTTTGTGCGGAATGTAGCAATGAGATCCTGTGTAGTGATAGGGGCATTGAGTTCCGTGTGTGCAATGTTGTCCAAGTACTGGAAATCATGAGCAAGGGGAGGGACAGAGGTGTCAGTTCGATCGTGGACATCCGGGAAGAGGGAGTAATCGAACTGGGGATCATCGGGGATGGAAAAGACATCGGAGAGGTAGGAGGCATAGTGATTGGCCTTACTAAGGGTGTCAGGGAAGGGGTGATCATCATGGAGAAGAGGATAGTAGGGGGAGGGTTTAGTTCCGGTAAGGCGACGGAAGGCTGACCAGAACTTGGACGAGTTGATAGGTAGGGTAGCAGTTAAACGAGTGCATGTCTGTCTCCAGTCCCGGCGTTTCTTAGCCGCGAGCAAATTAAGAATGTGTCGCTGGAGTTGCCGGTGGCGTCGTAGTGTGTCCGGGTCACCTAGAGAGCTCATCGCGTTCCTTAAATGCATGTGAACAGGCTACCTTTCCCCTTTCCCACCAGAGGGAGACACCAAAGCTGCGATTGCCACTGCGGCACCACCGCCAGAAACGGAGGGTGACTGCTTCACACTACGAGCTACGGCACGCTCTTCAAAACAGCAAAATTTTACCACGGCGCAGAGTGCCTACGGGATGCAGCGTTCTCGGATTGCTATACAACAATTTCAAACAAATAACATTAGTAGTTTTATTTCTAGAAAGCAAATTGACAATAATTAACTTTGGAGATTTACAAGTAGTAGTCGCAAACTAGGGGCGACTTCCCATATAATTTAGAGTCCTTGATGTATGAAAGGTTCAGGCAAGCTTACACAAGTCACTCCAAACGACCATCAACCGGACGAAGGCGGCGTCGTGCTGTGGTGTGGGCGGGTACAGCTGCATCGGTAGGACGAGAGAAGGGGAAGAGGCGAAGGCTCCGTCTCCACGTGACGTTGTCGAGTTCATTGGCACAGGAAAAGCGAACTTGCTATTTGAGTTGATCACAAAAGGGTAGCGCAAAGTCTATGGCGATTGCTACTTAGGCCAAGTAGAGAATCTCTGAGGCAGAGCGGACTGATTTTCCGCACATGCGAGACACTGTGACGTTGCTCGCGCGTCCATTTCCTGCCAAGTACAATGTCGGCGCGCTAACTGTTTCGTACGAACTATCCCCCAGTGTCTATGGTGAAGTAACTGCAACACTTCTTTTTGCAAAGTTTTAGGGATTAACACACGTGACTCTCCATTGTCATTTTCTGTACAGCGCAAATATGCCGACGTGCGAAGTATCGGCGCACTACAGAGTGCTTGGTGCTATTCACTGACTGAGGCCAAGATGTGCGAATGTAGTTGAGCAAAATGTTCAAATGTGGATCGACGTCCGTGGCCTGTGCAATTTTCTTATTGTTCAGCGAAGAAGATTGAAGCAATTTAGAATCGTGTGCATAGATATGAAAGCAAGTTGCAGCAGAAGAGTCAAAGTCTGTATCAGAACCAATCGGAAGACGTGAAAGTGCGTCCGCATTACCATGTTTAGCTGACCGACGATACACTCTCGTGCTGGTATTGGGACAACAACAAAGCTCATCTTTGCAATTTTTGGGCAGTTCGTACAGGAACCGGTTTCGTCGGGTGAAAGAAGGACTGCAAATGCTTGTGATCCGTTACTCTAAGTAGAATTTTCTGCCATACAAATAGTATTGGAATTTGGTGACACCATACACAATAGCGAGAGCCTCTTTCTAAATTGGTGAATAGTTACACCGAGCTTTGGATAGCACTTTTGATGCGAAAGCAATAGGTCTGTCTGCACCACCAATTCTGTGCGAGAGCACTGCAACGATTCCGTAAGAGGAAGCGCCAGCTTGCAATACAATTGGTTTTTCAGGATCAAGGTGAACTAAGCATCGATCTCTAAGTAATCTATCTTTACGTTTTTCCATAGCCACTTGGCACTCATCTGTCCAAACAAAGGAAACGTTCTTGTAACGCAAGCGACGCAATGGCGCTGCGATTTGTGCTGCATTCCGTATGAACAGAATATAACCGTTCATTTTCCCTAAAACTGATGGCAATTCTGTGATATTGCGAGAAACTGGCAAGTCATGTATGGGTAACAAAAGCGATTTGACTGTTTATGACATGACCAAGATACTGCAACTAAGGTTTAAAAAAATCACACTTGTCCAGGTGACACTTTAGTCCCTCATCAAATACGATATGAAACAAAGCACGCAAATTTGCAATGTGTTCTTCAGGTGTACGACCTGCTACAACGAAATCGTACAAATACTTTGAACAGTTTGGCACTTGTGCAGTCAGCTGTTCCAAATATCGTTGGAAAATGCCGGTTGTGGAAGCACTGCCAAAAAGGCAAACGCAATTATTTAAACAAACCCAAATGAGAATTCACTACACGCTTTTTGAGATTCTTCATACAGCGGTATTTGTAGATATGTGTTGCGCAAATCAATTTTTGAAAAGTAGCGTCCAGCGCCTAAGATGTCCATTACATCCTCTGGGCGTGGCAGTGGATAAGCATCAGTTTCAGTTTGTGGGATGAATGAAGACTTAATGTAAACACGGAGGAGAATGCGACCTGAAGCTTTGGGGACCAAAACCAGTGAACTTTGTCACTGACTAGCCGATATGGGCGCAGTAACTCCGTTATCTTGAAAAAAGTTCAGCAGCGACTTTGAACCGTCATGCAATGGCCCGGCAAAATTTCGGCTGAGCATTGTCTTTCAGCGTAATATGTGCAACAAAATTGTTAGCTTTGATTAAACCTTCAGAAAAGAGTTCCAAATGGTTCAAATGGCTCTGAGCACTATGGGACTTAACATCTGAGGTCATCAGTCCCCTAGAACTTAACCGTAGGACATCACACACTTCCATACCCGAGGCAGGATTCGAACCTGCGACCGTAGCGGTCGCGCGGTTCCAGACTGAAGCGCCTAGAACCGCTCTGCCACACCTGCCGGCAAAGAGACATTGATAACACACTGCCCTGAATGTTAAAGCAAAACAAATCAAAAGAATGAAGACCAAATATGTTGTCACACTTGTGTGATTTGAGCACTGTAAAATTCACTGTTCGCCTATGCGAGCGATACATGGCTGGTAAAGTACATGTTCCGAGAACAGGAATGTCTCGTCCGTTATAAGCTGTCAGTTGCGTGCTAGTTTTAGACAGGCGTGGAGAGCCTAACAGTTCATATGTGAGACGATTTAACAAAGTGACAGAGGCACCTGTGTCCATCTGAAATTTCACACGTTTTCCACAAATAAGTAAATGAACAAAATATTTGTTTGACTGAAGTATCACTGACGAAACAGCAAGCTTGCTAGTTTCCGACTTTGAATATACTCCATTAATGACGTGGGCCTTGAGACGAGAGGTTTGTGAGTGGGTTGAATTATTATGCTTGTTCCATTGCAAACATACGGATTGCACATGTCCTTTCCTACTACAAGCGTAACACTGAGCTTGTGGGGAGGGGCAGTCTTGGCCTTTGCTCAAATGGTTCAAATGGCTTTGAGCACTGTGGGACTTAACATCTGAGGTCATCAGTCCCCTAGAACTTAGAACTACTTAAACCTAACTAACCTAAAGACATCACACACATCCATGCCCGAGGCAGGATTCGAACCTGCGACCACAGCAGCAGCGCGGTTCCAGACTGTAGCGCCTAGAACCGCTCGGCCACTCCAGCCGGCTTGGCGTTTGTGCTGTGAATAACATTGTGGGCAAGACTTAATTCTGTTCGCCTGTGTAGCCGCCTGTTTAGCGAGCTGTGTTCGTTGCGTGGAAGGCTGTTCACTCGGCTTGGCTAGCGAAAGCCGCCGGTGCGGAATGGGGCGAACACAACCAAGGGACTCAACCCGGCAAAGAGATTGCTGCTCAGATGTATGAGCCGACAAGGCACAGGAATCGTACTGATCTAACATTTACACTACCTACTAAAACGATGGATCGAACTGTTTCAATATTTGTTCTCTGATTTTGACATGTGGCACATTGTACACGATCGCATCACGCAACATAATGTCTGAACATAAGGCAAATCTATTACCCACTCGCGATATGTTTGTTCTGGCCGTTTTTTTGGCATGAAAGAATTGATACCTAGCTGCTATCACATTCACTTGTTGGTCGTAATTGTTAGTTAGCGAGTCAATCACTGCGTCGTACGACTCTGAGTGGAGTGGAGCAATAGTTCTTGAATTAATCTCAACACTGCACTTCCTATCGTGGATAATATATAGGGAAGTTTCACAGTACCTGGAACGTTGTGAGCTACCATATGCGCATCGGACTGGTACAACCACTCGAACCATTCCTCGTCTTGTACACTAAACTGTCGAAAAGGTGGTATAGCAGCTGTAATAGGCGGTGCCAGTTCTGCCGGGCGCGCAGCGTTGGTGAGTAGTTGCTGCACCTTGTTGAGGAGGGTAGAAATCTGGGTCGTCTGAAGCAGCATTAGCTGTGTTGCATCTAAAGCTTGCAGCTGTGGCGCCTGAGCTGGGGTCGGGACAGGTGGGGGAGGAGTCCTATTGGAAGAAACAAATGCAAAAAAATATACAGGACAAGAATTCTAAATAACGACGAAAAATGATGTTCAACGCTCAACTGAAAACACTGATTAGCAAAACGACAAGAAACTGTTAAAGCAATATGCGCCCCTGTAAAGTAAAGACAAGAGAGAATTAAGGCGCCAGCAAAAATATGGCCGTAGCCGTCGGCACGTAGTTCAGTTGATGACTCGTCTACAGGTGCGGTTTCTTGCTCACTTGTCGCTAAAGGGGTGCCTACGGGATTTAGCGTTCTCGGAATGCTATACAACAATTTTAAACAAATAACGTCAGCAGTTTCATTTCTAGAAAGCAAATTGACAATACCTAACTCCGGAGATTTACAAGTAGTCCTTGATATGTGAAATGTCCTGGCAAGTTTACAAACGTCACTGATAACCAACTTCCGTGGTCCTGTGCCGATCTGTGTAGCCGAAGCTATCAGGAGCGGCGTTTATGTTCGATTCTTCCAGATGTCGCTCCTGGTGTGGCGCGGTCAAATTCCGAGTACCATTGGCCACCGTTTCCTCACCGCCTTCTCTGCTCCTGCGTTCCGCATCTTCTTCGTTCCGGCGCTTGTGGTTACGCCAGAATATATTACATTTGTTACGACATCAGGGAATAACTTCCATGCTATTATATGGAGCTGTAAAGAGTAAAAGCTGTAGAGGAAGACATACATTGGGATACGCCACGCAAATAATTAAAGATGTAGGTTTTAAGCGCTATTCTGAAATGAAAAGCTTGACTAAAGAGACTGGCTAAAAAATTAACACAGCAGAGAATTCATTGCGGGCTTCATCAAACCAACCAGAAAACTGATGACTCATGAAGACTCAAAAGAAAAAAAGAAAAAGTAAACACTGCAACAGTCGCAACTGCCTGGTTTAAACTTACTTTCTGTTGTTAGTTTTCTAACGAGATCACAGCTATTTGTTGAAGCGACTGATCTTACTGATCCATATTTACCTCATTCACGAAACAGTTACTGTTAATAATTCGCTCTACAGTGGAAGTAATTCGGCTACATGAATCTTTATCTTGAACTCTAATTCTAACTATCTAACTACATGCTAAAAGTTTCCCAACTTTCACACAATGAGTGAAGTAAAAAAACAAACAGTATAGTGCCTCACTTGAGTTAAACAAGGCAATAAATCATTAATAATAATAGGCAAATATTGTCATGATTCGGTGAATGCACTTTCGTAACCGGCCACTTCGAATGAACAACAGGAAGTTACCATGCAGAACGACCCCCAGCTCTGCGGAAGTGAGAACCGCTTACTGGTCGCAGTGTGTACGCTGGCGCGCATGAGGTCGTGAAATCAGAAGGCAGTGAAGACAGCGTTGACACCAATGTACGAGGGCCGTTCAGAAAGTAACCTCCGGTTGATTTAAAAAAATACACCAAGTTAAATAAAAATATTTTAATATATACATCTTACAACTACATCTTTGCACTATTTTTCTACATAGTCTCCATAGCGATTGAGGCACTTATCGTATCTCTTCACAAGCTTTGAAATTCCTTCTGCATAAAAATCACCCGCTTGTGCCTGGAGCCAGCCTGTGACCGCATCTTTGAGCTCTTCGTCGTTATCAAACCGCTGTGACCCGAGCCATTTCTTCAAATGCATGAAGAGGTGATAATCACTTGGCGCCAGGTCTGGGCTGTAAGGTGGATGGTTGATAACGTCCCACTTGAAGGACTCAAGAAGGGCCGTTGTTCTGCGAGCAGATTGAGGACGGGCGTTATCGTGCAAATAAACGATACCGGAAGTCAGCATACCACGGCGTTTGTTCTGTATAGCCCGTCGTAACTTTTTTATTGTTTCACAGTACACGTCTTGATTAATGGTCGTACCACGTTCCATGAATTCAACCAACAACACCCCTTTGGCATCCCAAAACACCGTTGCCATCAGTTTTCTGGCAGAAAAATCTTGCGAGGCTTTTCTTGGTTTGGTAGGCGAATTTGAATGTGCCCACATCTTTGATTGTTCTTTTGTCTCAGGGCTCACGTACTTAATCCAGGTTTCGTCACCGGTCACGATTCTGTTTAACAATGGTTCTCCTTCGTCCTCATAACGTGACAGAAAGTCTAATGCAGAGGCCATTCTTTGAGTTTTGTGGTGGTCGGTAAGAATTTTGGGCACCCATCGTGCACAGAATTTACGGTAACCCAATCTTGCTGTCACTATCTCGTACAAGAGAGTCTTAGAAATCTGTGGAAAACCAGTAGACAACTCCGACATTGAGAAACGTCGATTTTCACGAACTTTTGCATCAACTGTCTGAACGAGTTCGTCAGTCACCAATGATGGTCTACCACTCCTTTCTTCATCATGAACGTTTTCTCGTCCACTTTTAAATAAACGTACCCATTCACGGACAACTCCTTCACTCATAACTCTTGGTCCGTACACGGCACAAAGCTCATGATGAATAGCTGCTGCAGAATATCCTTTGGCTGTAAAAAACCTTATGACAGCACGCACTTCACATTTGGTGGGGTTTTCTATTGCAGCACACATTTCAAACTGCCACAAAAACTAAACTAGCGCAGGTACGACGTTCACTCGACCACGGCTTGATGCCGACTGACCTGTTGAGTGCGTGAACGCACAGATGGCGTCGCAGCTCCCCCACAACCCGCACTGTGACCAATCGGAGGTTACTTTCTGAACCGCCCTCGTACATAACGGCCAAGGTGGAAGCTTGGCTGACAGGATAGACTATGGATTAAGAATTAGGGGTAATAAGATGAAAGCATGATCGACACCAGAGTGATTTATTTGAAAGAAGGGACATAGTTGTACAACGTAGAGGGACGCATAGGCTCTCCAAGATAGATCCAATACATGCACTTTATGTCCATGGATTCAATGACTGTGGTTGATACTGCTACTGGCGTACTCCTCGGATTGGAGCAAATCACAAAGGAATATTTAAGTCCCGTTGTAAACACATGAAGCAAAAAGTTGTTCTGAATAAACACTACTTCAATGTAAACTGGAAATGCATGAAACGTAAGACGATCACAGAGAAACACCATGGACAAAGGGTACTGTGGGCAGCCCTCTCGCCCAGCGGTGTTGTTGTTGTGGTATTCAGTCCAGAGACTTGTTTGATGCACCCCTCTATCCTACTCTATCCTGCGCAAGCGTCTTCATCTCCAAGTAACTTTTGCAACTTTTATCCTAATGAATCTGATTAGTGTCTTCATCTCTAGGTTTCCCTCTCCTATTTTTACCCTTCACGCTGCCCTTCAGTACTAAATTAGTGATCCCTTGATGCCTCAGACCATGTCCTACCAACCGATTCCTTCTTCCAGTCAAGTTGTGCCACAAATTCCTCTTCTCCCCAATTCTCTTTAGTACCTCTTCATTAATTACGTGATGTACCCATCTAATCTTCAGCATTCTTCTGTAGCACCACATTTCGAAAGCTTCTATTCTCTTCAGTCTAACCTAGTTATCGTCCATCTTTCATTTCCATACATGGCTACACTCCATACAAATACTTTCAGAAACGTCTTCCTGACAGTTAAATCTATATTCGATGTTTGCCAATTTCTGTTCTTCAGAAACGCTTTCCTTGCCATAGCCAGTCTACATTTTACATCATATCTACTTCGACCTTGATCAGTTACTTTGTTCCCCAAATAGCAAACCTTTCTACTACTTCAAGTGTCTCATTTCGTAATCTATTTCCCTCAGCATCACCCGATTTAATTCGATTATATTCCATTATCCTCGTTTTGTTTTGTTGATGTTGATTTTATATCCTCCCATTAAGACACTGTCCATTTCGTTCAACTGTTCTTACAGGTCCTTTGCTGTCTCTGACAGAATTACAACGCCATCGGCAAACATGATAGTTTTTAATTTTTCTCCATGGATTTTAATTAATACTCCAAATGTTTCTTTTGTTTTAAGTCATAGAGTCAGTATTACCTCTCGTGTTCCAACATTTCTACGGAATCCAAACTTATCCCCCCAAGGTCGTCTTCTGCCAGTTTCTCCATTCGTCTGTAAAGAATTCGTGTTAGTATTTTGCAGCCGTGGTTTATTAAACTGATAGTTCGGTAATTTGCTCATCTGTCAACACCTTCTTTATTTGGGATTGGAATTATTATATTCCTCCTGAAGTCTGAGGGTATTTCGCCTGTCTTATACATCTTGCTCACCAGATGGTAGAGTTTTTTCAGGGCTGGCTCTCTCATGGTTATCAGTAGTTCTAATGCAATGTTGTCTACTCCTGGCGCCCTGTTTCGATTTAGGTCTTTCAGTGCTGTGTTAAACTCTTCACGCAGTATCATATCGCCCATTTCATCTACATCCCCTTCCCTTTCCCTAACATTGCCCACAAGTACATCGCCCTTGTATACACTCCTTCCACGATGCTGATTTCTTTTCTTTGCATAGAACTGGGTTTCCATCTGAGCTATTGATATACCTACAAGTGGTTCTTGTTTCTCCAAAGATCTCTTTAACTTTAGGTTTGTTTATAAATAAATAAATCTTCTGCTACCAGTCACGATTTTTCGTTAGTTTACTATTCGCACGACGCGTTTCGAGAAATAATTCTCATTTTCAAGTGCGTTTTTTTTTAATGTGTGTTAAGCCATTTCTTTTGATGTTGTCAGTGTGTGTGAGTCTGCTTCATTTTGTTGACTTTTACTGTAATACATAAGAAACGCGATTTTTAGTTGGGTATCAATTCTTTCTGTGAGGTTAGTGGCTAAAGTTTGAGAACAATTTGTACTTACAGTTTTCTAATGGTCCATTTGTGTAGAGTCTCACACACACTTAACATCACACACAACTTGTACACTTTACACATCGAAAATATCTTATATAAACAAAACAGTTACAGAGATCTTCTTACAGGTAGTTCACAGAGATAACATTATAGGTCTTCCACAGATTATGATATGCTTTTGTACAGAGGTTATTTATCTTAACAGTTTGATTTTACAATTGTGCTTATTTATATGTTTTACTATTTTTATTTAAGTATATTATCTGAAGATGTTTCGATAATATACTTAAATAAAAATAGTAAAACATATAAATAAGCACAATTGTAAAATCAAACTGTTAAGATAAATAACCTCTGTACAAAAGCATATCATAATCTGTGGAAGACCTATAATGTTATCTCTGTGAACTACCTGTAAGAAGATCTCTGTAACTGTTTTGTTTATATAAGATATTTTCGATGTGTAAAGTGTACAAGTTGTGTGTGATGTTAAGTGTGTGTGAGACTCTACACAAATGGACCATTAGAAAACTGTAAGTACAAATTGTTCTCAAACTTTAGCCACTAACCTCACAGAAAGAATTGATACCCAACTAAAAATCGCGTTTCTTATGTATTACAGTAAAAGTCAACAAAATGAAGCAGACTCACACACACTGACAACATCAAAAGAAATGGCTTAACACACATAAAAAAAAACCGCACTTGAAAATGAGAATTATTTCTCGAAACGCGTCGTGCGAATAGTAAAATAAAGAAAAATCGTGACTGGTAGCAGAAGATTTATTTATTTATAAACAAACCTATTGTATCTACAGTCGCAGGCTTTCAGAAACCATTTATAATGGATCAAATCAAACTCTTTAACTTTCCTGTAGGCAGTATCTATCTTACACCTAGTGATATATGCCTCTACATCGTTACATTTGTCCTCTAGCCATCACTGCTTAACCATTTTCCACTTCCTTGTCGATCCGTTTTATTAGACGTTTGTATTCCGTTTTTGCCTCTTCATTTACTGCATTTTTATATTTTCTCCTTTCATCAATTAAATTCAATATATCTTCTGTTACTCAAGGATTTCTACTAGTCCTCGTCCTCTTACCTACTTGACCCTCTGCTTCCTTTACTATTTCGTCTTTCAAAGTTACTCACTGTTCTTCTACTGTACTTCTTTCCCCCGTTCTTGTCAATCGTTCCGTAAAGCTCTCTCTGAAACTCTCTACAACCTCTAGTTCTTTCAGTTTATCCAGATCCCATCTCCTTAAATTGCCACCTTTTCACAGCGTCTTCAGTTTTAATCTACAGTTCATAGCCAATAGATTGTGGTCAGAGTCAACAATTGCCCCTGGAAACGTCTTACAATTTAAAACCTGGTTCCTAAATCTCTGGATAACCAATATACAATCCATTTGAAACCTTCCAGTGTCTCCAGGCCTCTTCCACGTTTACGACCTTCTTTCATGAATTTTAAACGAAGTGTTAGATATGATTATGTTATGCTCTGTGCAAAATTGTACCAGGCGGCTTCCTCTTTCATTCCTTACCCCTAGTCCATATTCACCTACAACTTTTGCTTCTCTTCCTTTCCCTACTACCAAATACCAGTCCCCCATGACTATTAAATTCCCGTCTCCCGTCATCATTTTTATATCTTTTATTTCTTTTATGTCATCTGACATTCCACTCTCCGACCCGTAGAACCACCCATTTTCTTTCTCCTGATTACAACGTCCTCCTGAGTAGCCCCCGCCTGGAGATTCGAATTGGGGCTATTTGACCTCCGGAATATTTTACCCAAGAGGACGCCATCATCATTTAACCATACAGTAAAGCTGCACGCCTTCAGGAAAATTACGGCTGTAATTTCCCCTTACTTCAGCCGTTCGCAGTACCAGCACAGCAATGCCGTTTTGGTTAGTGTTACAAGGCCAGATCAGTCAATCATCCAGACTGTTGCCACTGCAACTACTGAAAAGGCTGCTGCCCCTCTTCAGGAACCACACGCTTGTCCGGCCTCTCAACAGATACCCCTCTATTGTGGTTGCACCTACGGTGCGGCTATCCGTATCGCTGAGGCATGCAAGCCTGCCCGCGAGTGGCAAGGTGTATAGTCCATAGCGGGGGGCGTTGTCACCCAGCGCTACCAAGCGGCATAGTGAAACACCATCACCCGCCAGAACCTCTGCATCACACTACCACTGGAACCGTATGTGAAGCTTTCTGTTTCATAGTATATTGGCAACTGTTACATTTTGGCGGCCTACGCTCTCACTGGACCTTTTTTTTTCTTTTTTTGGTTATCAGTCTACTGACTGGTTTGATGCGGCCCACCACGAATTCCTTCCCTGTGCTAACCTCTTCATCTCAGAGTAGCACTTGCAACCTACGTCCTCAATTATTTGCTTGACGTATTCCAATCTCTGTCTTCCTCTACAGTTTTTGCCCTCTACAACTCCCTCTAGTACCATGGAAGTCATTCCCTCATGTCTTAGCAGGTGTCCTATCATCCTGGCCCTTCTCCTTATCAGTGTTTTCCACATATTCCTTTCCTCTCAGATTCTGCGTAGAACCTCCTCATTCCTTACCTTATCGGTCCACCTAATTTTCAACATTCGTCTATAGCACCACATCTCAAATGCTTCGATTCTCTTCTGTTCCGGTTTTCCCACAGTCCATGTTTCACTACCATACAATTCTGTACTCCAGACGTACATCCTCAGAAATTTCTTCCTCAAATTAAGGCCGGTATTTAATATTAGTAGACTTCTCTTGGCCAGAAATGCCTTTTTTGCCATAGCGAGACTGCCTTTGATGTCCTCCTTGCTCCGTCCGTCATTGGTTATTTTACTGCCTAGGTAGCAGAATTCCTTAACTTCATTGACTTCGTGACCATCAATCCTGATGTTAAGTTTCTCGCTGTTCTCATTTCTACTACTTCTCATTACCTTCGTCTTTCTCCGATTTACTCTCAAACCATACTGTGTACTCATTAGACTGTTCATTCCGTTCAGCAGATCATTTAATTCTTCTTCACTTTCATTCAGGATAGCAATGCCATCAGCGAATCGTATCATTGATATCCTTTCACCTTGTATTTTAATTCTACTCCTGAACCTTTCTTTTAATTCCATCATTGCTTCCTCGATGTACAGATTGAAGAGTAGGGGCGAAAGGCTGCAGCCTTGTCTTACACCGTTCTTAATACGAGCACTTGGTTCTTGATCGTCCACTCTTATTATTCCCTCTTGGTTGTTGTACATATTGTATATGACCTGTCTCTCCCTATAGCTTACCCCTACTTTTTTCAGAATCTCGAACAGCTTGAACCATTTTATATTGTCGAACGCTTTTTCCAGGTCGACAAATTCTATGAAAGTGTCTTGATTTTTCTTTAGCCTTGCTGTCATTATTAGCCGTAACGTCAGAATTGCCTCTCTCGTCCCTTTACTTTTCCTAAAGCCAAACTGATCGTCACCTAGCGCATTCTCAATTTTCTTTTCCATTTTTCTGTATATTATTCTTGTAAGCAGCTTCGATGCATGAGCTGTTAAGCTGATTGTGCGATAATTCTCGCACTTGTCAGCTCTTGCCGTCTTCGGAATTGTGTGGATGATGCTTTTCCCTAAGTCAGATGGTATGTCGCCTGACTCATATATTCTACACACCAACGTGAATAGTCGTTTTGTTGCCACTTCCCCCAATGATTTTAGAAATTCTTACGGAATGTTATCTATCCCTTCTGCCTTATTTGACCGTAAGTCCTCCAAAGCTCTTTTAAATTCGGATTCTAATACTGGGTCCCCTATCTCTTCTAAATCGACTCCTGTTTCTTCTTCTATCACATCAGACAAATCTTCACCCTCATAGAGGCTTTCAATATATTCTTTCCACCTATCTGCTCTCTCCTTTGCATTTAACAGTGGAATTCCCGCTGCACTCTTAATGTCACCACCGTTGCTTTTAATGTCACCAAAGGTTGTTTTGACTTTCCTGTATGTTGAATCTGTCCTTCCGACAATCATATCTTTTTCGATGTCTTCACATTTTTCCTGCAGCCATTTCGTCTTAGCTTCCCTGCACTTCCTATTTATTTCATTCCTCAGCGACTTGTATTTCTGTATTCCTGATTTTCCCGGAACATGTTTGTACTTCCTCCTTTCATCAATCAACTGAAGCATTTCTTCTGTTACCCATGGTTTCTTCGCAGCTACCTTCTTTGTACCTATGTTTTCCTTCCCAACATCTGTGATGGCCTTTTTAGAGATGTCCATTCCTCTTCAACTGTACTGCCTACTGCGCTATTCCTTATTGCTGTATCTATAGCGTTAGAGAACTTCAAACGTATCTCGTCATTCCTTAGTACTTCTGTATCCCACTGCTTTGCGTATTGATTCATCCTGACTAATGTCTTGAACTTCAGCCTACTCTTCATCACTATTATATTGTGATCTGAGTCTATAACTGCTCCTGGGTACGCCTTACAATCCAGTATCTGATTTCGGAATATCTGTCTGACCATGATGTAATCTAATTGAAAGCTTCCCGTATCTCCCGGCCTTTTCCAAGTATACCTCCTCCTCTTGTGATTCTGGAACAGGGTATTCGCTATTACTAGCTGAAACTTGTTACAGAACTGAATTAGTCTTTCTCCTCTTTCATTCCTTGTCCCAAGCCCATATTCTCCTGTAACCCTTTCTTCTACTACTTCCCCTACAACTGCATTCCATTCGCCCATGACTATTAGATTTTCGTCCCCCTTTACATACTGCATTACCCTTTCAATATCCTCATACACTTTCTCTATCTGTTCATCTTCAGCTTGCGACGTCGGCATGTATACCTGAACTATCGTTGTCGGTGTTGGTCTGCTGTCGATTCTGATTAGAACAACCCTGTCACTGAACTGTTCACAGTAACACACCCTCTGCCCTACCTTCCTATTCATAACGAATCCTACACCTGTATACCATTTTCTGCTGCTGTTGATATTACCCGATACTCATCTGACCAGAAATCCTTGTCTTCCTTCCACTTCACTTCACTGACCACTACTATATCTAGATTGAGCCTTTGCATTTCCCTTTTCAGATTTTCTAGTTTCCCTACCACGTTCAAGCTTCTGACATTCCACGCCCCGACTCGTAGAACGTTATCCTTTCGTTGATTATTCAATCTTTTTCTCATGGTAACCTCCCCCTTGGCACTCCCCTCCCGGAGATCCGAATGGGGGACTATTCCGGAATCTTTTGCCAATGGAGAGATCATCATGACACTTCTTCAGTTACAAGCCACATGTCCTGTGGATACACGTTACGTGTCTTTAATGCAGTGATTTCCATTGCCTTCTGCATCCTCATGTCGTTGATCATTGCTGATTCTTCCGCTTTTAGGGGCAATTTCCCACCCCTAGGACAAGAGAGTGCACTGAACCTCTATCCACTCCTCCGCCCTCTGTGACAAGGCCGTTGGCAGAATGAGGCTGACTTCTTATGCCGGAAGTCTTCGGCTGCCAATGCTGATTATTTATCAAAGTTTAGGCAGTGCCGGGGATCGAACCCGTGACTGAAGACGTTTTGATTATGAATCGAAGACGCTACCCCTAGACCACTGGACTATGCTGGTTAAAATTCCTGAACTGAGCAACCTATGTTACACAAGCCAGGAACCACGGCCTGGCCGAACTGACTAAGTAGGCAGTACCTTAGAAACGAGTGGACTTGGCAGACTTTTATGCAAAATATGAAACTGTGAAACATAGAGACATGCAAAATTTGTTCTCAACATTTGACCCTACTACTAACATTTTTCATTTATCATGTGATTCATGCGGTTTTCCCAAATATCTTACTA
Organism: Schistocerca nitens; assembly: GCF_023898315.1. NCBI lineage: Eukaryota > Metazoa > Arthropoda > Insecta > Orthoptera > Acrididae > Schistocerca > Schistocerca nitens. The sequence goes on from NC_064615.1 coordinate 709,149,093, forward strand.
AAATTGTTACTTTAAAAAGGAAAATGCTGATTTCGTTCCCCATTCTTCATAATTACGAGATTGTTCCCCACCTCTAAACACATCGTCCACGACGGATCATTATACCCCAAACTTGCTTTTTCTTTTTCTCCTTTTCGTACACGTTTGTTTGTTTTCTGTCTATCAATGTGCACATATTTCATCAATTCACAGTTAAACAATCACAGAACAAAACTAAACTGCACATAGCGACCGAACTTGATGATGGAAGAATAATATAGGAAAATGCGTGGGTTTTTATAATTTCTTTAACAGCACTGTAATTAAAATTTCGTAAAGCAATCTGTAGTCCAAACCAACAGAGAGCGGCCAGACTAGACTAGCGCATCACGACGTTGTTGCCAACAGTCTTCATTCGGCGAGCGATATGGCCATGGAGCTCACAGCCGCCGTTTATAGACGCATTCTGGCCTGCAGGTAACGGGACCAGGTGTTTCGCATGTGCGGAGTTACCTGCCTCGCGACTTCTTTGACTCTGTATCTTCTGTGGTAGAATCGATGTCTTTATCCAGGCGAGATGCTAGGTTCCTGTGTCATTTGGATGGAGCAGTGTGTAATGCCCTGTACAAAACATCGATGTTTTAAGGACAAGATTCAGTCCTTGTTTCCTTTGAGACTAACGTGGCTGGCCTCCTTGCCAGCTGTTGTCCCATCTGAACTTGTATTCCATCTGATTTATTCCCCATTTTGATTCTTGCTATTTACTGACTAGAAGGTCTAGTTTTGAACGCACCTAGACAGTAGCTTAATGTTTACTTAACCTCTTGTCTGTTAGTCTCAAATTAGTTTCTGAAAAATTTGTTTGATATCGAAATGTGTTAACGGTGCAGGTCAATAAAACTATGTGAGAATTTAATTGTGAACGAAAATATGTGCAGCTCATATAATTCCTGCGAGAAAGCAATCCCTTTTCAATGAAATTTACATACGCTGTCCTACTGCAAAGCAAAATGGTTCAGATTAAAATGTTGGACGTGAATATTGTCAATCTTTATCTCTCGTCCGGCAAACAGTCACTGTACAAGAACTGTTACTGCGATTACACAGCAAACGAACACAAAAATCAACAAATCTAACTTTCTGATAAAATTGCGTGGAAATTCGCAAGATAGCACTTTCCTAAAATCTTCTACTTGTATTAAGCCTCTGAACTGATATTATTTTTACAAATACTCTCTGACAATCACTGTGACTTACAGTGGACCTGAGCTTTGATGGTAATTAAATGTACTGGCCTAATTGTGCCCATCGAACACTCGTCTGCTCTTCAAATATTTTGCTATTAGGAATAATGATGTGACTGTCAAAGACCAAATTTCATTTGGGATATGCAATGCAAGAAAGAATCTTTCCAAATTCCATAAAATGCTTCTCAGTACACATCTCGCTATGTGCAATGTGATTATGCAGACACAGTAATGAAAGTAAAAATGAAAATGGAGAACTAAGCTTAACGTTTGATCAATGAGAACAAAGACTGCAAGTTCAACTACTCTTCATTAAGCCATGACAAATTATTAAGATATTTCGTAATTACTTTCCAGTGTACAGTGACCTTCCTTCACACTTGTTTCAACTATAAGATGGAAACCATACGCTGCATTTTAAGATTTTTGCAGCAAACGTCAACCATACTCAATGTCCTAACAATAAGAACCTACAAATATAAAAAACTGGATTACCTTAAAAGTTTGCTTTTGTTACTTTTCCATTAACATTTTGCTCAGATTATTTCTTCATAATAGACTAGTACAAAATCAGTTTTTAAACAGTGCTGCCTCCACTACACTATAGGTCAACTTCCGTCCTTCTCAAACCAAGTACATTGCCATACTGTTCAATACACACTGCTACTGTCTTCAAAAGAGGTAACCTCTCTGACCAACATCCCTGGTCTCCAACACAGTATTATGAAGAATATGATTATATCGCTATTACACAGCCTGAGTACAATTACTAAATTTGCAACTTCATTCGTATTTATTCCTGAATTCCTGAATATCGTCATGACAAACAGCAAAGCCTCCTCTCATATATTCTGAAGCGTAAAGATGCTATAACTATGTGAGCTGATGTAGCGAATAATATTTTGCTCGCGAGACTTGGACGTGGCTCCATCCGACTAAGGCAATACAACGTTTGTCAAACAAGCATCTTAGTTTGAGAGGATGAGGCGCAGCTTCTCTCGGTAAAAGTACTTCCGAGCTTAGGAGGAACGCTCTGGCAGTGTTTCTAGTTAATTTCGTTAGCGCCGCGACGCTTAAGCTGCACTTTGTGTTCCGGAGACTCTAACAGAAGCTCCGCGCAGGATGAATGTGGTGCCCTGGTTAAACACGGCTTCCCCCTCCACAGAGTACCTCACACCCAGCCATGGCGCTGCACTATACTCTGCCGTTGTTACAACACGCACAGTACAACATGCGTGGCAAAGCAGCAAAGCCGTGTGAAGCAGTCGACAGTTGGAAAAGCTAACGAGTTTCTCAGCTACCCGTACCAAATAAGCTAACATCGCGTTTAAACGTGTCTACAAAAGCTGCTCACTGATTTGATTAGAATATATTCTCAAAAATTTCTGCACCTACTTCTGTACTGCATAAACCACACTAAGTTGTGATGTGGAGCCTACACAGTGCTCTATAAATCATTTACTGGATGGCGCATAGCAAGAAAAATTTTCCAATTCTACTTTCTTTCTCTTTTGCCATCAGTTCATCTTATGGGTTTCATGCGGTACACCACGAATTCGTGTTTTATGCCAAACTGTTCTTTTTAAGTAACACTTGCACGCAACGTCCTTCAACAATTCTTGGATATGTTTCAATTTTTGTTTGCCCCGCCCCTCCCATCCACAATTTTTTTTACCCTCTATACCTCCTAGTACCATGAAAGCTAATCATTGACGTCTGTCATCATACCCCTTCTTCTTGTCCATGCTTCCCATATGTCCCTCTCTTCCCCTAATCAGTGAGAAACTTCCTCACTTCTTATCAATCAACATAGTTTCCATCATCCTTTTTTGATTGGTAGGCAGCGTGGATCTGTGAGTGATAATATTCTGGGCTGACAAGACTCAAGCGTTCCATACTATTAGTATTATGATTACTTTATTTTTATATTTCTCAAAACTGACAAAGATTTTTATAAATTTCCTGATAGACACTCAACATTATTAACAATGATCTTCAAGAAATTCTACTTTAACTAACATTATAGAAAGTAAAGGTTGGAAAATTCAGAAACATTTTACAAAATTTACATGTAAGAGACGATTAATAGAGATCCAAAATCAGAAGCATTTACGTACAGTTTCAAAAGTCGGTTAAAGAGACTTTTAATACAAGTTGAGGATGTGTTAGATGACGATCACTTTGGCCTTAGAAAAAGCAAAGCCAACATAGACGGCGTTTTGTCGTTGCGGTTGATAATGGAAGCAAGATTAAAGAAGAATCAAGACATCTTCATACGATTTATCGACCTCGAAAAAGCGTTCGACAATGTAAAGTGGTGCAAAATTTTCCCAATTCTGAAGTAAATGGGGGTCAGCTATAAGGAGAGACGGCTAATGTAAAATATATACAAGAGCCAAGAGGGAATAATAACAGTGGACGACCACGAACGAAGTGGTCGGATTAAAAAGGGAGTATGATAGGGAAGTAGTCTTTCGTTCCTACCATTCAATATATACATCGAAGAAGCAGTGACGGAAACAAAAGACGGGTTGAAGAGTTGAATTAAAATTGAGGCTGAAAGGATATCAGTGATAAGATTCACTGATGACATTGCTATCCTCAGTGAAAGAGAAGAAGAATTACAGGATGTGTTGAATGGAATAGAGAGTCTAATGACTACAGAATATGGACTGAACGTAAATCGAAGAAAGACAAACGTAATGAGAAGTAGTAGAAATGAGAACAGCGAGAAACTTAACGTCATGCCGTGAGAAGTCTATTAGTATCAAACATAGGTCATAATTTACGGAAGAAATTTCTAAAAATGTATATTTGTAGCACAAAATTGTATGACAGTGAAACATCGACGATGAGAAAACGGGAACGGAAGAATTAGAGGTGTGGTGCTGTAGACGAATGTAGAAAATTTGGTGGACTGATAAGGTAAGGAATGAAGAAGTTCTTCAGAGAATCGGAGACGAAAGAATATATGGAAAACACTGATAAGAAGGGAGGACAGAATGATGTGACATCTCTTAGGCCATCAGGGATTAATTTCCTTGGTACTAGACAGAGCTGTAGAAGATAAAGCTTTGGAGGAAGACAGAGATTGGAATACATGCAGCAACTAACTGCTGCTGTGAGATAGGAGATGGCAGAGGAGAAGAATTCGTGGCGAACCGCATCAAACGAGTCAGAACATTGATGACTCAAAAAAAGTGTAGTCACCATTGGAATAAATAACAAGAACTGTAACGCCTCAAAAAGATATTTAACTCGGGTAACTGATTACACTAAACCAAACGAAGAAAAGACGATCATGCATTTCAAAAAATGTATGATCGTCTCGTGTAAACAAGAAACCACAAGTTCTAATTAGTAGGGCAAGGTTGGCGAACACAAGAAATTCAGATTCCAAGAACGTTTTTGACCAGGGCCGGCTACGGCGTTCCAAACCTCATGGGTGCAGACGTGTGTGCCCACGTGCAGGCCGAGGCATGGCCTGTCACTCGGTTTTGCTCGGGCCAACTAGGAAGCATCCAGAACAGCGTGAATTTTCATTTAGCATTATGGTGCGGCATTTTTCGGTCGACACAGCTCTCTGAGTCCGTCAGAATCGTGGTTTCAGCGCTGTTTACGCTTTGCTATTTGTTCTTAGTGTGAAGGACGTTCACAGTTCCAGTGAATTTTTACACTAAAGGAATCAGTCTGTCGTCACAATCCTGTAAAATAAACGGAAATGACGGACGAGAGGGATGAGATTTCTCAATTCACATAAGCGACCGACACAGCGTATTTACTATGAAAGGACAATACTTTACCACGCAGAAAGAATTTAGAGATGTAGTTGATAGTGAAAGAGCAAAAAATTACCATGATCGACAGACGGGATTTATTGTTCTGTACCTCTAACACTTTGTGCTAAATTTGCAGGCATTGGTGGTATGAATAACATTAGTGCATTGTTAAATGCAACAGTTTCCAATGGAACTAAACGTATAGTACGGAGAGTTCGTATATAACGGCAAAGTACTTTGGTTAAGTCAATGAGCATGTCTGGAACTATTTTGTATTTAAAACTACTTATTGTTTGATTGATGAAGGAAAAAGGAACGCAGCATTGACAATCAGAACATCCAAAATGGAATGCCGACCTCGCATTTTAAGTGAATTAGAATGCCCAGTGCCCACAGGAGAAACCACTTCTTTCTGATTTGATGACAATGCATTTAAAAAGAAAATCGTGTTGTACATGGGACGCATTTCGACAATTACCGTGCAGTTCGTAGCATTCCCTAGGCCAATGTACCAATTTGTAACATCCCCACTGTGGTATGACAAACGCTAACTTCTGACATCGGGACCCCTTGGATTGCCTGTTACGGTAAGCAGTAGATTTTCAGGGGTGCGCGGCAGGCCCTCTTTGTGGCTTACCTGCTCGGTGGCAGCGTAGTTTGCCTCCGCACTTTCTCGACCTGTAATCTTACCTGCCATTACCTGCAGTTCAGCCGATCGTGTGTTATTCGGCACCCTGTGGATTCTGGACTTAGCAAAAACGTAGAACTAAGGTTTTGGAGAGGAATTCCGCTGCTACTAAATAATGCAACGCACCTTCGATAAAAGCAGTTAAATTCTAGAAACACGTTGGTCTCAAAATCCTTTGATACAATTTATTACAAACAAGTTGCAAAATCGTAGTTTGCACGCCAGAATCCAGCCAGACAGCGGTCAGACGGATATGCCCCTCTAAGTGGGTTTAAGACCACTGACGGATTGGTTGCTGTCTCAATCAGGCTAATGCCAGTTCTGATCCTGTTAATATAATTCACTCAGCTGCCACGCGGGTCTTTTTATGCACAAGGCCAGGATCTTGTATTACCGGATGCTACGGAACTCAGTCTTTATTTACACTTGATACCCAACATAAAAATAACAGTGATCAGAACCAATTGGACATAATTATCATTGGCAGAAAAGAAAAACAGAATTCCAACAGCAGGAGTGAGCACAGCAGCTGACTTAGCGCGTTCAATGACTGTCGTGTTGTTGCAGGCACTAAGTTTTGCTTAATTAACTACTTGCGTCTATGCCTCAGTAATTTTCACATTCATTCACAGTCAAAATAACTTCACCACCTACGCGAACGTTAGTTTGTCACGGTCTTATTCAGACTTAGCCAAAAAGCAAAGCTTAGTTCGTAATCTTGCCGGAGCACAACTGCCGTCCATTTGTACTGCTCCCCAGTTTAACCGCTAGGCCTCAACAATGGCAGCTCTGCCCCCTTTTCCCCCACTAAACCCCTTGTGACGTCGACCACCATCTCTTCCCTTGGATACAAGTTACTTTTCCGGCTCAATATTATGTAAAAATCAATACCTGTTTCTTTCAACCACTGTTTATAATGAATACGTTTACAGATTTTTTTGTTGATATCACGTATGCAGCACACTTTCTAAACAAATTAGAGTTATTTAAAATATTTTTTATCTGGATAGGGTCATTAGAAAATTACTACGTAATTGATGGGATTTTTTTCCCAAAGTGCTTCCTCAAATTGACGTACCATTTAATCCAATGTTATACATTTGAGGGAGACCACATTTTTACAGATATGTATGACGTTTTGGCTGAGATACTACACTCTTTTAATTGCACCTATTATGTGTATTACAAGGATAAAAATTATCACATCTTATATTTTAATTTTTATAAATTGTTTTTCCTAATAAAAATAATGTAGTTGATTCTGCAATAAAGCTTATGTCTACAAGATAAGTATGGAGTATTGAAAGTTACAAAAAAATTAGAGCAATGCCTTATGAACTTTAGGAAATACTTGTACCTGAATTCTGAAAAATACAACTTGCGGGAAACTGCGAATGAAGATATGAGCCCAATTAACCTGTGCCTCAGAACGTTCATGAAGCATAGTCTTAATCCTGCAGCATTTCTTCATTTTCAAGCTCCTCTTGGCATTCCTTTGAGCACTTCTTGTTTCTTCGGTAAATTGAAAAGCGAATGTTACAGCCTCATGCACCCGTTGTCTGTCACACGAAAGCAATTGATCTTCCATATTAGAGCCATATTTCATGCCTAAATTTCTCAGGAATTCCAACCTTCCTATCACTCCATCATTGAAACATATCACTGCATCTAGTACACCAACGTTTAATGTATTTACTCCTACAAAAACATTCTTGGGTGATCTTTCCCATATGCAATGATTGAAACTTTCATTCGTATTCTGAGTGCCCCCATTTATTAAGCAAACCATGGTCACTCAGGTCTCTAAAAATTGGTTTTATTACATTCGTAAGAGGTTCAGGAAGAGAATGCTTATGATGGTATATATTACCACTTTCTTTTGCTTTTTGGTAACCACACCATGAATGTGCTCCTTTCGGGCAAAGTCCGTGAACAGGTTGGCCATCTGTGGACAACTTAAGAAAGTAGGTGGCCCATACAGCTTTTCTTATTGCTGTAACATCATTCAGAGGTGCAGTTCATCTTATGGCCAGTCCATAATAACTCTGAAGAAGGTCTATTTCAGTTTCTACCAATCTGCCTCGGCCAGACAGAGATTTTCCATCACATAGCAACTTTCATTTCTCTTCGTAGCTTCCTCAATCTGGCACCCATCCTCTTTTGCACATGTCCACAACAATTCAGTTTTGTTACCAAGGTATCACCATAAACACTGAACTCATTAATTTTATTTAAAGCTTTAGAGTCCCCATCGTCTAGGTGATTCGTATATCTAACGGCATAAATGGGCACCGAAATCTGAATTATTTTTAGAGCTCCCTCACACTCCATATCTCCAATGTAACAATCATAATTCCTAGAACACTGACGTTTAATATGTCCTTCAGTGTTACAATGTGCCGGCCGGAGTGCCCGCGTGGTTCTAGGCGCTACAGTCTGGAACCGCGAGACCGCTACGGTCGCAGGTTCGAATCCTGCCTCGGGCATGGGTGTGTGTGTTGTCCTTAGGTTAGTTAGGCTTAAGTAACTCTAACTTCTAGGGGACTGATGGTCTCAGAAGTTGAGTCCTATAGTGCTCAGAGCCATTTTAACCATTTGTTACAATGTCAGTTTTGGCAGTACTTAGATAAGCACTCAACATCAACAACTTAGATAAGCACTCAGCATCAACAACTTTTCCATTCTCCAGAGAAGTAGCACACCATTCAAGGAACGATACCCTCGACGTTGCCATGTCTCATCAAGTGCAACAGCAATGTCTCTGGTTCCACTAATATTGACAGTTTCTTCTAATGCACGTTTCATAGATGGTTTAGACACAAACGTCAAGGCACCTCAAAGTATTTTTATGTATTTGCTGAACCTACTGGGAGGAGGAAGAAGGTCCATTAAACCATAAAACGTTTGAGCAGCAGTTTTTCCTTTTCCGTTGCACCCATTGCATACACAACATCAAATTCACATTATATGAATTGTGCACAATGTTTGAAGTCATTTTTGAGGTATATTTATTGCAAGATCTACACAGAACAACAAATTTTGACGCTAAACCCTTCCTGATACTTTGTTGTTCAGTTATTTCCAGACAGCCTGCACCATCACATTGCGTACATTTCGCCACGTCCTGTATCAAAAAGTTAAGACGCTCACATCAACAACAAATCCTCTACAAACAGCGTCATTGTTAAGACAAAAATTTGAATCACCAGGAGGTATGCCATGTGGGAGTCTCTTCCGTGAAGACCTAATACATAGGTTACTTTCAACAGTGGCTTGCTTTGTTTGTGAAATGGTTACCATGGAATTTCCTTTAATGGAATTTCTTGGTGCATGGCATAGTTCGTATTTATTCCACAGTAAAGGATATGTACTTCCACAAATACACTCCTGGAATTTGAAATAAGAACAGCGTGAATTCATTGTCCCAGGAAGGGGAAACTTTATTGACACATTCCTGGGGTCAGATACATCACGTGATCACACTGACAGAACCACAGGCACATAGACACAGGCAACAGAGCATGCACAATGACGGCACTAGTACAGTGTATATCCACCTTTCGCAGCAATGCAGGCTGCTATTCTCCCATGGAGACGATCGTAGAGATGCTGGATGTAGTCCTGTGGAACGGCTTGCCATGCCATTTCCACCTGGCGCCTCAGTTGGACCAGCGTTCGTGCTGGACGTGCAGACCGCGTGAGACGACGCTTCATCCAGTCCCAAACATGCTCAATGGGGGACAGATCCGGAGATGTTGCTGGCCAGGGTAGTTGACTTACACCTTCTAGAGCACGTTGGGTGGCACGGGATACATGCGGACGTGCATTGTCCTGTTGGAACAGCAAGTTCCCTTGCCGGTCTAGGAATGGTAGAACGATGGGTTCGATGACGGTTTGGATGTACCGTGCACTATTCAGTGTCCCCTCGACGATCACCAGTGGTGTACGGCCAGTGTAGGAGATCGCTCCCCACACCATGATGCCGGGTGTTAGCCCTGTGTGCCTCGGTCGTATGCAGTCCTGATTGTGGCGCTCACCTGCACGGCGCCAAACACGCATACGACCATCATTGGCACCAAGGCAGAAGCGACTGTCATCGCTGAAGACGACACGTCTCCATTCGTCCCTCCATTCACGCCTGTCGCGACACCACTGGAGGCGGGCTGCACGATGTTGGGGCGTGAGCGGAAGATGGCCTAACGGTGTGCGGGACCGTAGCCCAGCTTCATGGAGACGGTTGCGAATGGTCCTCGCCGATACCCCAGGAGCAACAGTGTCCCTAATTTGCTGGGAAGTGGCGGTGCGGTCCCCTACGGCACTGCGTAGGGTCCTACGGTCTTGGCGTGCATCCATGAGTCGCTGCGGTCCGGTCCCAGGTCGACGGGCACGTGCACCTTCCGCCGACCAGTGGCGACAACATCGATGTACTGTGGAGACCTCACGCCCCACGTGTTAAGCAATTCGGCGGTACGTCCACCCGGCCTCCCGCATGCCCACTATACGCCCTCGCTCAAAGTCCGTCAACTGCACATACGGTTCACGTCCACGCTGTCGCGGCATGCTACCAGTGTTAAAGACTGCGGTGGAGCTCCGTATGCCACGGGAAACTGGCTGACACTGACGGCGGCGGTGCACAAATGCTGCGCAGCTAGCGCCATTCGACGGCCAACACCGCGGTTCCTGGTGTGTCCGCTGTGCCGTGCGTGTGATCAATGCTTGTACAGCCCTCTCACAGTGTCCGGAGCAAGTATGGTGGGTCTGACACACCGGTGTCAATGTGTTCTTTTTTCCATTTCCAGGAGTGTATATGTAGCACTTGGGGAACAAACAATCAGTAACAGGTGAACAAACTGCTTGAGCGAAACGAAAGTAAGTACTAGCAAAGATAATCATTTACAGACGCTAGGAACATGCACTGTTACCAACATCTACATTGTATCATACGTATAATCGCTGGAAACAGAAAGTTCACAGTTCTTTTTGAAATAATACTTGTTTCTGCAACAAAAATAAGTGGGGCGTGACGGCATACACGACAGTAACTTTAAAATTAGGTATATATAGGTCATTTTCCATTCGAAACCTGTAATGTATATATCAGAGCAATAAGGAAAGACTACAGAATTTAATAAAGCCATTAAAAATTTTGATTTCTCCATCATCTATAAGTACACTGTATCCTTAAAACAGACATATTTCACCTTATACTTTCCCTGTTGCTTTCTGCGCATATACATTTTTGATTTACGCTCTTCTACAAATTTTACTTTGGCCCACTGCTCTGATTTCAAGCTTTTTCAGACGAACTACTTTTTTTACCCTTCGGCAGCCTCTGGCCGGACCAGTCCACCTTCTCCATCCACAAGGGGTGTCCGCCTGTGGATGCTGCGTCGTATTTCTAAGCTACCCCTGGCTTTTCTGTGTCCTTCCACCTTCATGTCCTTGCAAGTCACCGTACTGGCCTACTGCGCCCAACTCATCCCTTATCGTAACCCTTCGGCAAGCGACCTCCGCTCTGGCCGTTCGTCTGTCTGTCATCCTGCTGCATTCCAATTGGCGCTCGCTTAATTAAGAAGGTTACAATTTTTGTTTCATTGCCCGTACAACAACCGGGTTTCTATCTGAAGCCACTTCATTATCTTAGCTATTAAAGGAAGTTCTTAAAACTATTGCTTATCTGAATCGTGGTCGTTCGTGCACAGTACATTGCTACGTTTCAAGTAACCTAGGCTCATTGGTTTTAAAGAAAGGACGAGGTTTGGAGAATTCATTGCGGCCTTGAAAGGACTGCAAGAACTGTTTTGTATAGTTTTTGAGGACATTGTCAGTCTTACAAATGTTTATGAGCTGTTTTTGAGACCGTTTGCCATTTCAGCTGAAAGCGCCCCTGGGCTTGTGCAGTTATAGCACATTGGCCTGCAAAGTAATTTCAGTATTAATGACGAATCTCTTTAGGTTAAAACTATCCAGGACATCTAAATTGTTTTACTCAGGTAGAATTTGCAATTTCCCATAATGGGATTGCAAAAGTGTTGCAATATTTCGTCCGACATACTTGTGTGATAGATCTTTTTTCGATTTTGAAACTAAATAAGTCACTATTAAGTGGCAGCAAAACTCTGTGGAACTTTCTGTGTCTGCCTCTCTGCCGACACTTTGTACCAAATAAAAATTATGTCTTCAGTATGCAAAAAATAATTAAATAATACTTACAATTTGTTTTGTTTGTGACCTATGTTGTTGAGAAATGTGAAATATAAAATGAAGACTTATGCAGTGCCACTGCTCAGCCATTTAAATGCGGTGCGTTCTCAAATATTTAAATGGCTCTGAGCACTATGGGACTTAACATCTAACCTAAGAACATCACACATATCCATACACGAGGCAAGATTCGAACCTGCTACCGTTGCGGTCGCGCGGTTCCAGACTGAAGGTGCGTTCTCCGTTTTCTCCTCTGTCCCCTCCCCGTACTCACATAGCATGGTGTGGCAGTGGAGGAAAGGTGTAGTGAGGATGAGTGCTTTGGTACCCGTGGCCGGGCACAGCTCGTGAGACGAAATATTGGTAGCCTCATTTTAGAGCATTACTCGAGCACGCAGCTTCCCAAACAATATAAAAACTCGGAGCTTTTACAGACACTAACAAGTCATGCCAGTCAGCATTAACAACAGAATGCCAAAACTGCCAATAGAAAATTAGATCAGTAGCCAACATTCGCCACAACTCAGGAAGCGTGACTGAAATAACTAGAGGTAGCACAGTACCGAAACAAGCGGGTGCAACCCCTCCCCCCTTCTGCCCCGCCAAACTATATTGGCCAGCGACTGGAAAATCACTCACAAAGTCGAAAGACAACCAGGAAGCCCAGTACCCCCTTCTAACAGCCGTGTACCGCAAGTCTCTAGAGGAACGGAAGGTTCCAAATGATTGGAAAAGAGCACAGGTAGTCCCAGTCTTCAAGAAGAGTCGTAGAGCAGATGCGTAAAAACTATAGTCCTATATCTCTGACGTCGATCTGTTGTAGAATTTTAGAACATGTTATTTGCTCGCGTATCATGTCGTTTCTTGAAACCCAGAATCTACTCTGTAGGAATGAACATGGATTCCGGAAACAGCGATCGTGTGAGACCCAACTCGATTTATTTCTTCATGAGACCCAGACAATATTAGATACAGGATCCCAGGTAGATGCCATTTTCCTTGACTTCCGGAAGGCGTTCGATACAGTTCCGCACTGTCGCCTTATAAACAAAGTAAGAGACTACGGAATATCAGACCAGCTGTGTGGATGGATTGAAGAGGTTTTAGCAAACAGAACACAGCATGTTGTTCTCAATGGAGAGACGTCTACAGACGTTAAAGTAACCTCTGGCATGCCACAGGGGAGTGTTATGGGACCATTGCTTTTCACAATATATATAAATGACCTAGCAGATAGTGTCGGAAGTTCCATGCGGCTTTTTGCGGATGATGCTGTAGTATACAGAGAAGTTGCAGCATTAGAAAATTGCAGCGTATTGCAGGAAGATCTGTAGCAGATAGGCACTTGGTGCAGGGAGTGGCAACTGACCCTTAACATAGACAAATGTAATGTATTGCAAATACATAGAGAGAAGGATCCTTTATTGTATGATTATATGATACCGGAACAAACACTGGTAGCAGTTACTTCTGTAAAATATCTGGGAGTATGCGTACAGAACGATTTGAAATGGAATGATCATATAAAATTAATTGTTGGTAAGGCGGGTGCCAGGTTGAGATTCATTGGGGGAGTCCTTAGAAAATGTAGGTCCATCAACAAAGGAGGTGGCTTACAAAACACTCGTTCGACCTATACTTCAATATTGCTCATCAGTGTGGGATCTGTACCAGGTCGGGTTGACAGAGGAGATAGAGAAGATCCAAAGAAGAGCGGTGAGTTTCGTCACAGGGTTATTTGGTAAGCGTGAAAGCGTTACGGAGATGTTTAGCAAACTCAAGTGGCAGACTCTGCAAGAAAGGCGCTCTGCATCGCTGTATAGCTTGCTGTTCAGGTTTCGAGAGGGTGCGTTTCTGGATGAGGTAGCGAATGTATTGCTTCGCCCTACTTATACCTCCCGAGGAGATCACGAATGTAAAATTCGAGAGATTCGAGCGCGCACGGAGGCTTTCCGGCAGTCGTTCTTCCCGCGAACCATACGCGACTCGAACAGGAAAGGGAGGTAATGACAGTAGCACGTAAAGTGCCCTCCGCCACACACCGTTGGGTGGCTTGCGGAGTATAAATGTAGATGTAGATGTAGATGTACCACAACATTTGTTTATCAAATTTAAAATAGCTGTCCGTAGCTGGAAATAGGCACTCAAAATGAAATCGACAATCCTTAAAAGTAGCTGAGCGGCTGACGGTTTGGATTCCAACTGGAGTCTTGGAGCTATCTACACACATTCCAAGCAAGGCTTTACGCATTTTTCAGTCCACGACGATGTCAACACGTCTATGGCAACAACCACAACAACCACCAGCCCCTCTTCTATTCACAGTTCCGACGATTTCTGCTCTGGGAATTGGCTACATTGTCGACCTCTCAAACTTCATTTTCATATCAACACAGTCGACCAGGAGGACCCATTGATGCATGCAGGGTTGCTGCCATTCTCACCGAGTGACCCTCATGGTCACAGGCAGGACTCCACTAACTCCTCAGTTGCTCCCACGTGGAAGATCAAATGAAAATGGTGTCCTGCGCGTCCTCTGTCACCAATGACTGATAAGACGTTTGATCCTCCATGACAAAGGTTAACAGTTTTTATTTATTTATACATCTGCTCTGATCACCGATGCGCTCTTCATAAACTCTGAACTACAGCTCCAGGGTGGGAACACAGACGTTAAATACAATGACCCTAAGGCGCCTCCGTTACCCAGACGCACGGACAACATCACAGCCCAGCATCCTGTGATCCACTTACTAGATAACTAACATGTTTACAGAGGTGACAGTAGAACTTTTGGTTTGGTCACCACGTTGGTGCGGGCATGGAGGGGCCCCATCTCCTTTCAAGGCGCCTCTTACAGTAGGGCGTCCCGTTGACACCAGTCTACACAACACAGCACCATCATAGCTACCCTATGTGGGTAATGGATGCTGTAACGCCATGATTTTCCTAGATTGACAACTTCTCGGCCATGTAGCCAATGCAGGTCAGTTATCCTAATAGAAAGCATCGAATTATGGCATCATAAAACACCGTGTACACCGCTTGTAAATAAATAAATTAGCCGGCGTTTACACGCCAGTGTGACAACGTGGAAAGCTTCATAGTTGACGACCAACAGCTGTTTATTTTTATGCTCAATTCTAACGGTTTAGATTATGATTTTATGCTGCAGGGAGCCCGGAAGTGGATCACGCTTTGTTGTCTTGTGTAGGCACTTTACTATGTGTACTGTTATAGCGCATTTGAGTGTGCTCGCCTCTTCTGCTATCCAAGATGACACCAAACACACAAAAAACCTATGTTTCACACGTCAAGACTATTGTAGTCTACGATCTACCGTTAATACTACAATACGTGAATTGTGAATTTACTGTCCCCACCCAAAGAAACATGCTTGACTCCCTCTTGTTCTGTTATCACGTTGTGTGATTTTTTGTCGCCCTCTGCTGCCTCATTTGGATTAAGCTGATGTATTCAGTGTTCGCATTGCTGGCTACAAACCACCATTAACTCTTTTAATGCTAGTTTCTGTATTTGAGCCTCAAGGCTGATCTATTTTAATTTCACTGTCATGCTAACAGATTGAATTGTTCTATAATATCCATTAGAGCACGAACTTAATTTTATAACTTTCTTAATAATCTGAATGACTGGAACTAAGCTTAATTACCACGGCCTTTTACTAAACCTATTTGTAAAAATCTTTGATAGCGCCTCCGAGATTTGGCTTTCGTTATATTACTGCATTTGCCAATTGCAGAATACTTTAAATTTTAAAATCTTTCTCTCGTTCACAGTGGACCTCACCTGTACATATGTTGGTACTGTGTGTTTTGCGTGGCCTCAGGTATTAGAAACATTAGATTGGCCGTGAGCTGTAAATTCAATCGTGTTAAAAAAGAAAAAGGAAGGATTTTAGTCTGTCCGCCGCATTGGCGTTTTAGGATTAACACCACGGACGTATTTTTGGTCGACCTTCTTGTATTCTAATGAAATATTCCGTAAGAGCGTGATTATGCCTAGGCTGCAAATATATGTTATTATTGTTATTGTTGGATCTGAAGCTTTTTGTCACAAATTTTTAATGTTGGCCTGACTCATTTTGTTATTTTATTTTTGGCGCTGGTGTACTTATGCAACTGTTCTATGCTTCTAATTTTTTTTAAATTGTACTTGTTTCTAGGTTTTTGCTTAAAGGTGATAGATTTTTCCACCTTACCTGTTGTCCTTTGCTGTTAAGAGATTTCTATGTGTAAGAGATAATAAAAGAGATTTTTATGTGTAAAAGATAATAAAAATAAATTGTTGTTTGTAGAAGTACACTTTAATTTGTCCAGCACGTTACCATTCCCCAACCAGGTCCATACCGTTTCAAAAACCGATAGATTCATAAATTTTTAAACTTAATACAACAGTAATTTGGACATGAAGTCTATCAATTGCTCAGTGGTATCATAATAGTTTACTTGTTTGGTCAAATCCTAATGGAAGACGTTAATAGTCACTGATTGACGAATTCCATCAATAAGTCAAACACTGGACCTAACCAGCTGGAAATTTCTCGATGAGTCCAACAAGGAAGTTACTATCCTTGAATTATGAGTCCACCGAGCCAGTGGTTTGTGGCGAGAGGTGTCTGCGCATGGCGTCAGCCTGGGTGCTCCCTGGCTGGAGTATAGACGAAGTCCGACACGGCGGTGGTCGGCGAGGAGAGCGAGACAGCTTCCTGCTGGACGTAGCTTGACTGCTGTGGATGAACTGGAGAAGTGATGGTCCACAACTGGCTCTTAGAGCGGAACTGGCTCACTAGCTACTGGAGGGGATCTTAAATACACACTCGAGGAAAGGGTCCTCGTTTGACCTCTGGAGGGCACGTGACGGTATACGGCAGAAAGTCCGTCAATTGAAGGGCAGCCAGTTGCTACGCTTGCGCCACACGTGGCGAAGGTTGCGCTGCAAATTTCCATGGAGCCCTTGACAGGACAGCTTGTAAACATGTCATCTCGAAATGTATACACTGGCCGATGTATTTATTTACAAGTGATATCTGTCGGCTGGTGTTGCGATGTTTTCGATAAACACCTGTTGGTAAGGCAACTGGTTCACTTTGGTCCTACAATGAGCATACAAATACAGGACCTAGTCAAGCGTACTTTGTTGCAATGATTTTGATTTTCTGTCCTATTCAACTGGTAAATCGTAGGATCGAAAAATAACTGCCAAATTGCTAATTAACGTCCCATAACCATACATCACCTTTATCCATGCAATGTTAACGAAGGTGACAGCGGAGTGATCACACAGCGAATGCAGGTTCTTAACATTTACGCAAGAGGATTTCCTCAGCGCAGCTCTTCCAAGGGTTGTCTTTCACGTTCCCAGAATATTTCTGGTGCACTTTTATATAGGTTATACCGTCATGTTAAGAACCCAGTAGGGCGTGTGTGATTTCGCTCGATATCCATTCTCATGCTTAGTTGAAAAGGGCTCTGAGAATTAGACGCACTAGCGTTTTGAACGCTACAACCTCTACCGATGCATTGAACTTTACCAAAATCCTTCCAAAACCTCACAGTCTTCTGTTCCACTACTATTTTTTGCCTCATCGTCTCTTTTCGTGTCACTTCTTAGTAATACACCTACATACATATACAATGCGATGTGCCCAGAATTTTCACCTCTAATGTAATGGTGTACTATTTGGTTCGATCTTTTTGTGGAAATGCAAAGTAATGCCTGTAACATATACTTTCCGTTGGCACTAGTTTTGTTTCTATCTTGAGAGAGCAATTGTGTAGTTATTTTAGTTACCCCTTTTTCTTATTTTATAGCAAGTTGTAATTTGTCCTACATTTTCTTTGACTTCATTAATCTGTCCTTAGCTTAGCCTGTCCAGCTCTCTGATTTGCAGTGGTATCCCTCCATGATTCGATACCACTATTATTAGAACACTTGCGTCGTGTATTCTTCCTCCGACCGTTTCTTAGATTTACGACCACCCACAGGCGGAGAACATTGAAAATTCCTACTCTTCGATTGATAAACTGCACATGATTGTAATGAGGCAGCGTATGCGTGACATATTTATTGTATACAGGGTGATTCACCTAACGTTACCGCTGGATATATTTCGTAAACCACATCAAATACTGACGAACCGATTCCACAGACAGAACGTGAGGAGAGGGGCTAGTGTAATTGTTTAATACAAGCCGGCCGAAGTGGCCGTGCGGTTAAAGGCGCTGCAGCCTGGAACCGCGAGACCGCTACGGTCGCAGGTTCGAATCCTGCCTCGGGCATGGATGTTTGTGATGGCATTAGGTTAGTTAGGTTTAGCTAGTTCTAAGTTCTAGGGGACTAATGACCTCAGCAGTTGAGTCCCATAGTGCTCAGAACCATTTGAACCATTTTTTTGTTTAATACAAACCATACAAAAATGCACAGAAGTATGTTTTTTAATACAAACCTACATTTTTTTAAATGGAACCACGTTAGTTTTGTTAGCACATCTGAACATATAAAGAAATACGTTCAAATGGCTCTGAGCACTATGGGACTCAACTGCTGTGGTCACAAGTCCCCTAGAACTTAGAACTACTTAAACCTAACTAACCTAAGGACATCACACACATCCATGCCCGAGGCAGGATTCGAACCTGCGACCGTAGCGGTCGTGCGGTTCCAGACTGTAGCGCCTTTAACCGCTCGGCCACTCCGGCCGGCAAACAAATACGTAATCAGTGCTGTTTGTTGCACTGTAAAATGTTAATTACATTCGGAGATATTGTAACCTAAAGTTGACGCTTGAAACCTCCAACAATCAGTTGCGTGTTGTAACAAACACTGGCCACGGTCGGCGAGCAGCATCTGCAGGGACATGTTTACGATGACGACCGTGTTTACGAGTGTGGCTGTAGTGCACTGTTGTGGTTTGGTCTAGCTGTCGCAGTGTCCGCATGTAGCGAATGCTGCTATTGTTATTCTGCATTCGTCTCCGCACGCAGACCAACCATAGTACACCGTGTTACCAGACGTCTGTGATAGTGTAGTGTTGTAGGAACTGTGACCATGATGTATTCGAACTCTGAAAAGGCGGAGATGATACTCATCTATGGCGAGTGTCGACGAAATGCAGCTGAAGCCTGCAGGGTGTATGCAGAACGGTACCCGGACAGAGAGCATCCAACGTGCCGCACATTGCAAAACATCTACCGCCAACTGTATGCAACAGGTATGATCGTAGTACGCAAACGGGTCCGTAACAGGCCCGTCACAGGAGAAGCCGGTGCAGCTGGTGTGTTAGCTGCTGTTGCCATGAACCCACACATCAATACATGGGACATTGCGAGAGCCGGTGGACTGAGTCAAAGTAGTGTCATGAGCATACTGCATTGTCACCGCTTTCACCCGTTTCATGTGTCGCTACATCAGCAATTACATGGTGATGACTTTAATCATCGAGTGCAATTCTGTCAATGGGCATTAACAGAGAATGCGTTGCAGTTCTACCTGTTTACCGATGAAGCGGGTTTCACAAACCACGGTGCAGTGAATCTAAGGAACATGCATTACTGCTCCGTGGACAATCCTCGCTGGCTCAGACAGGTAGAGCGACAGCGACCGTGGACTGTAAATGTATGGTGCGGAATCATTGGCGACCACTTCATTGGTCCTCACTTCATTGCAGGGGCCCAAACAGCTGCAACATACATCGCTTTTCTACAGAATGGTCTGTCAACGTTGCTCGAAAATGTCCCACTGGAAACGCGTCGACGTATGTGCTATCAGCATGATGGTGCGTGCACCTGCACATTCCGCAATTAACACTAGGCTGACCCTTGAGAGGATGTTCGACGGGCGTTTCATAGGACGTGGAGGACGCATAAATTGGCCAGCCAGTTCTCCTGATCTTACACCTCTGGACTTCTTTCTGTGGGGTACGTTAAAGGAGAACGTGTACCGTGATGTGCCTACAACCCCAGAGGATATGAAACAACGTATTGTGGCAGCCTGCGGCGACATAGCACCAGATGTACTGCGGCGTGTACGACATTCATTACGCCAGAGATTGCAATTGTGTGCACCAAATGATGGCCACCACATTGAACATCTATTGGCCTGACATGTCGGGACACACTCTATTCCACACGTGTGTACGTGTGCCTCACCCCTCATGGTAATGTACATGTGCGTCAGTGAAAAGACCAATAAAAAGGTGTTAGCATGTGGACGTAATGTGCTGTTCCAGTCTTTTCTGTACCTAAGGTCCATCTCCGTTCCCTTTGGATCCCTACGTAATTCGGTGCTCTCCGATACACACGATCGAACAGCGGAGGAGTGGTACTCAAGCGTCAACTTTAGGTTACATTATCTCCGGATGTAATTAACATTTTACAATGCAACAGACGGCACTGATTACGTATTTGTTTATATGTTCAGATGTGCTAACAAAACTAACGGGGTTCCATTTAAAAAACGTAGGTTTGTGTTAAAAAACATACTTCCGTGCATTTTTGTATGGTTTGTATTAACCAATTACACTAGCCCCTCTCCTCACGTTCGGTCTGTGGAATCGATTCGTCAGTATTTGATGTGGTTTACGAAATATATCCAGCGGTAATGTTAGGTGACTCACCCTGTATAGTGAAACTTCAGCCTGGTAAGAAATTACAGCAGAAAAATATTATATTCATTTGGAAAAATCGACACTTCATAGCTTGCAGCGCACCATGCCTTCGCTTTGGAAAACGCCATTGCTCCACTATTTGCTTTGAGGTCGTATCATTAGCGCTGGAATGAAAATAATAGTCTTCGATCTCGTTAAAGTTGTGCTCCCACTTCTGCTCAGCTGTGCGAAAATGGCGGATGCCGAAAGCAGGACGCATACGGACCGAGCGCCCCCTTGCTTTGTTTCGGAGCAGCAGCCTCCTGGACTTAAAGACCCCCCTCCACTCCCTAGTAGCGCTCCCAATCAAAACTGACGCATCTGGGTTCACCGGCGAGTTGTTAGAAGGTGGTAAGGAGAATCACTGTGATACGTTGTGGGTGCACTTACAGTTGACACAGGGAGGAAATCAAGAAACTTTTAATACTTTCTATTTAAAGGATTCTTCATTCAGAACCAGAAGGAAGTCTCCGTATTTTCTGTTATGTCTTCGGTATGTCACATGACAAATGAGCAGTGTCTACCGTACCTGCCAGATGCGTTAGTCGGTTCGAGCCCGAGTAGTGGACCGTTAGCCGATATGCAGAAATGTATTACACCATCGGAAATGCGTAATTTGGTACTTTCTTTTTTTAATCGGTTTTATCAAAGAGAATCACTACGTACAGCATTCTTTCTAATGGAGCTAAACTAAACATGTATTATCAGTGTAGTTCAGTTTGGGGCGTGCTGTGCTTGCAACCATGAACGGGACACACCCTGTGGCTTCTGCTTGTTTTTCAGTTACATTCAACTCAGTGATACACATTTAGACTTCTCTTCTGGAAGCAACATAGGTCGTGATGATGCAGAGTAACTGGTATTAGCATTAACATAGGCTGTGGGGTGGAATTGTCCAGGTGTTCTTAAGTCATAATCGTATTTTACCAGTGATAGTATTTATTAGCAACAGTATTCTGACTGGTTTGTTGTGGTCCCCAACGAATTTCTCTCTTCAGAGTAGCTCTTGCAACATACGTCCTCTATTATCTGCTGTATGTATTCCAGCTTCTGTCTTCTTCTACAGTTTTGGCCCTCTATAGCTCCCTCTAGTACCATGGAAGTCGCTCCCTGATGTCTTAAAAATGTCCTACCGTCCTGTTCCTTCTCCTTGTCAGAATTTTCCACATATTTCTTTCCTCTCCGATTCTGCGCAGAACCTCCTCATTCCTTACTTTATAAGTTCTGCTAATTTTCAACATTCGTCTGTAGCACCACACCTCAAACGCTTCGATACTCTTCTGCTCCGGTTTTCCCACAGTCAGTGTTTCACTACTAAACAGTCCGCCTGCTTAGCTGGGACGCAACGTGCTTGCCTCCCCCGCACTGGGCTAGGGTTCGATTCCCGGCCAGGTTTTAGATTTTCTCCGCTCGCTGGGTGTTGTGTTGTCATCATAATTTCATCGCCATCATCGGCTGCAAGTCGCCCAATGTAACGCCGACTGAAAGAAAACTTGCACTAGGCGGCAGAACCCACATGGGACCTCCCGGGCAACAATGCCATGCTGTCCTCCAGACGTATGTTCTCAGAAATTTCTTCCCCAAATTAAAGTCTATGTTTGATATTAGTATATTTCTCTTGGCCAAGAAGGCCCTTATTGCCAGTGCTAGTCTGCTTTTGATGTCCTCCGTGCTGCGTCCGTCAATGATTATTTTGCTGCCTATGTAGCAGAATTACGTGAATTCATCTACTTCGAGATCATCAACCCTGATGTTAAATTTCTCGGTGTTCTCATTACTGCTGCTTCTCGTTATTTTCGTCTTTCTTCGATTTACTTTCAATCCGTATTCTGTAGTCATTAGTCTGGCCATTCCATTCAGCACATCATGTAATTCTTCTTCGCTTGCACTCGGGATAACAATGCCATGAGTGAATCGTATCAATGATATCCGTTCACCTCAAATTTTTATTCCACCGCTGATCCTTTTCTTTTATTTCCATCATTGCTCCTTCGAGACACAGTTTGAACAGTAGGGGCAAAAGAATACATCCCTGTGTTACACTCTTTTTAATCTGAGTATTTCGTTCTTGATCGTCCAAACTTACTATTCCCTCTTGGCTCTTATATATATTGCATATTACCTGTCTCTCTCTCCCTATAGCTTAACCATATTTTCCTTAGAATTTCGAACAGTTTGCTCCATTTTACGCTGTTGACAGCTTTTTCAAGGTAAACAAATCCTATGAACGTGTCTTGATTTTTCGTTATTCTTGCTTCTATTATCAAGCGAAACGCTAGAATTGCCTCCCTGGTACCTTTACCTTTCCTAAAGTGAAACTGATCGTCATCTAACACATCATCAATTTTCTTTTCCATTCTTCTGTGTATTAATTTTGTCAGCAACTTGGATGCTGATTGTCCAAAAATTTTCGCAATGGTTCAGCTCTAGCAGTCTTCGAAATTGTGTGGATGATATTTTCCCGATGTCAGATGATATGTCGCCAGACTCATTCATTCTACACGCCAACGGGAATAGTTTTATTGCCTCTTCCCCCAATGATTTCATAAATTCTCAAATTTTTAGACAACATAGTTGTATGGAGATAAACAGCGATTAATTTACTTATAATCAATTATTCAAAATGACAGTCAGAATCACATTATTTATTTTTCCGCCATCCGGTTTCAACCCGCGATGGGGTTTTCTTCAGGGTTGGTAACCGTACACACACAGGGTGACGACTCCAGCGAGCGACCAAATGGTGCAACTTGCCCTGATGATGACCTCATCGCGGGTTGAAACCGGTTGGCGGCAAAATAAATAATGTGATTGTGACTGTCATTTTGAATAATTGTTTAGAAATTCTGATGGAATGTTATCGATCCTTTCTGCCTTATTTGATTTTAAGCCCTCCAAAGCTCTCTTCAGTTCTGATTCTAATACTGGATCCTTTATCTCTTCTAAATCGACTTCTGTTTCTTTTTCTATGATATCAGACAACCCTACCCTCTGATAAAGGCCTTCGACGTACCCTTTCATCTATCCGCTCTCTCCTCTGCATTTAACATTGGAATTCTGGTTCCACTCTTAATGTTAACATCATTGTTTTTAATTTCATCAAAGATTGTATTGACTTTTCTGTATGCTGAGTCAGCACTTCCGACAGTGATTTCTTCTTGGATTTCTTCACATTCCTCATTCAATCATTTCATCTTAGCTTCCCTGTACTTCTTATTTATTTCATTCGTCAGCGACTAGTATTTCTGTATTCTTAAATTTTCCTGAACATGTTTGTGCTCCCGTCTTTCAACGATCAGCTGAAGTATTTCTTCTGTAACCCATGATTTATTTCCAATTACCTTTCTTTGGACCTGCATGGAGAGCTGCATCAAACCAGTCTCAGGACTGAAGACCACAACAACAACATCTTTGGACCTATGTTTTTCTTTCCAGTTTCAGTGATTGCCCTTTCTAGAGATTTCCATTCCTCTTCAACTGTAGTGCCTACTGAACTGCTCTTTATTGCTATATCGAGAGCTTATAAGAACTTCAAGCATATCGCGTCATTCCTTAGTACTTCCGTAGTCCACTTCTTTGCGTATTGTCTCTTCCTGACTAATCTCTTAGACTTCAGACTGGCTGGCTCTGAGCACTATGGGACTTAACATCTATGGTCATCAGTCCCCTAGAACTACCTAAACCTAACTAACCAGGACATCACACAACACCCAGTCATCACGAGGCGGAGAAAATCCCTGACCCCGCCGGGAATCGAACCCGGGAACCCGGGCGCGGGAAGCGAGAACGCTACCGCACGACCAGAGCTGCGGACAGACTTCAGACTGCTCTTCATCATTGGTAGACTGTGATCTAAGCCTGCATCTGTTCCAGAATCAGATTTCGGAATCTCTGACTGACGGTGATGTAATCTAAATGAAATCTTTCGCCGCCCGTTGTGACCAAGCAGTTCTAGGCGCTTCAGTCCGGAACCGCGCTGTTGCTAAAGTAGAAGGTTCGAATCATGCCTCGGGCAAGGATGTTTGTGTTGTCCTTAGGTTATTTAGGTTTAAGTAGTTCTAAGTCTAGGGGACTGATGACCTCAGATGTTAAGCCCCATTGTGCTTAGAGCCATTTGGACCATTTTGAAATCTTCCCGTACCTATTCCAAGTATACGTCGTCCTCCTGTGATTCTTGAACAAAGTATTTGCTATTACCAGCTGAACTTTAATCACAGGACTGAATTAGTCTTTCTCCTCTCTCATTCTTTGACCCAAGTCCATATTCTCCTGTAACCTTTTCTTCCCCTTCTCTTACTTCCCCTACAAATGCATACCAGTCCCCCATGAATGTTAGATTTTCATCTCCCTTTGAATATTGTATTACCCTTTGAATATCCTCATATACTTTCTCTATCTCTTCATCTTCAGCTTGCGACGGCGGCATGTATACTTGAACTACCGTTGTCGGTTGGTTTTCTGTCGATTCTGAAAAAAATAACCCTATCACTGACATGTTCACAGTAACACACCCTGTGCTCTACCTTCCTAATCATAACGTATCCTACTCCCATTATACGATTTTCTGCTACTGCTGATATTACCCTCTACTCATTTTACCACAAATTTTTTTCTTCTTTCCATTTCACTTCACTGGCCCATATTCTATCTACATTGAGCCTTTGCATTTCCCTACCACATTAAAGCTTCTGACACTCCACTCCCCGACTCGTAAAACGATATCCTTTCTTTGATTATTCAGTCACTGCTACTGAACACGATCACTGAACTATTATGTAAAATTCCTCTAAGACAATAATTTTAGAAGAACATGAGAAAATAAGTGAATCTAACTGATTTAAAATCAAAAATAAATATTCTCTAATACTAATACAAAAATTTTTGGTGAGTAGTGCACTAACAGTAGAAATAAAAAACACTACACGCACGTACAAGTCTCACTATTCATGTTGTTGTTGTTGTGGTCTTCAGTCCAGAGACCGGTTTGATGCAGCCGTTCATGCTACTCTATCCTGTGCAAGCTTCTTCATCTCCCACTACCTACTGCAGCCTACATACTTCTGAATCTGCTTAGTGTATTCATCTCTTGGTCTCCCTCTACGATTTTTACCCTCCACGCTGCCCTCCAATAGTAAATTGGTGATCGCTTGATGCCTCAGAACATGTCCTACCAACCGATTCCTTCTTCTAGTCAAGTTGTGCCACAAATTCCTCTTCTCCCCAAATCTATTCAATACCTCCTCGTTAGTTATGTGATCTACTCATCTAATCTTCAACATGCTTCTGTAGCACCACATTTCGAAAGCTTCTATTCTCTTCTTTCACTTCCATACATGGCTACACCACATACAAATACTTTCAGAAACAACTTCCTGACACTTAAATCTAAACTCGATGTTAAAAAATGTCTCTTCCTTGCTATTACCAGTCTACTCTTTATATGCTCTCCACTTCGACCATCATCAGTTATATTTCTCCAGAATAGCAAAACTCATTTACTACTTTAAATGTCTCATTTCCTTAGCTAATTCCCTCAGCATTACCCGATTTAATTCGACTGCATTCCATTATTCTCATTTTGCTTTTGTTGATGTTGATCTTATATCCTCCCTTCAAGACACTGTCCATTCCGTTCAGATGCTCTTCCAGGTCCTTTACTGTCTCTTACAGAACAATAATGTCATCGGCTAACCTCAAAGTTTTCATTTTTTCTACACGGATTTTAATTCCTACTCCGAGATTTTATTTTGTTTCCTTTACTGCTTGCTCAATATACAGATTGAATAACATCGGGGATAGGCTGCAACCCTGTCTCATTCCCTTCTCAACCACTGCTTCCCTTTCATGCCCCTCGACTCTTAAACTGCCATCTGGTTTCTGTACGAATTGTAAATAGCACTTCGCTCCCTGTACTTGAGCCCTCCCACCTTCAGAATTTGTACGAGAGTACTCCAGTCAACATTGTCAAAAGCTTTCTCTAAGTCTACAAATGCCAGAAACGTATGTTTGCCTTTCCTTAATCTATGTTCTAAGGTAAGTAGTAGGGTCAGTATTGCCTCACGTGTTCCAACATTTCTACGGAACCCAAACTGATACTTCCCGAGGTCAGCTTCTACCAGTTTTTCTATTCGTCTATAAAGAATTCGTGTTAGTATTTTGCAGTCGTGACTTATTAAATTGATAGTTCCGTAATTTTCACATCTGTCAACACCTGCTTTCTTTGGCATTGGAATTACTATATTCTTCTTGAAGTCTGATGGTATTTCACCTGTCTCATACATCTTGCTAACCAGATGATAGAGTCTTGTCAGGACTGGCTCTCCGAAGGCTATCGGTAGTTCTAATGGAAGGTTGTCTACTCCCGGGACCTTGTTTCGATTTAGGTTTTTCAGTGCTCTATTAAACTCTTCGCGCAGTATGATATCTCCCATTTCATCTTGATGTACATCGTCTTCCATTTCCATAATACTGTCCTCTAGTGTATCGCCCTTGTATAGATCCTCTATATACTCCTTCCACCTTCCTGCTTTCACTTCTTTGCTTAGAACTGGGTTATCATCTGAGCTCTTGATATACATGCAAGTGGTTCTCTTTTGTCCAAAGGTTTCTTTAATTTTCCTGTAGACAGTTTTTATCTTACCCCTAGCGATATATGCCTCTGCATCTTTACATTTGTCCTGTAGCCATCTCTGCTTAGCCATTTTGCACTTCTTGTAGATCTCATTTTTGAGACGTTTGTGTTCCTTTTTGCCTGCTTCATTTACTTCATTTTTATATTTTCTCCTTTCATAAATTAAATTCAATATATCTTCTGTTACCCAAGGATTCCTACTAGCCCTCGTCTTTTTACCTACTAGATCCTCTGCTGCCATTACTATTTCGTCTTTTAAAGTTACCCATTCTCCTTCTACTGTATTTCTTTCCCCAATTCTTATCAATCGTTCCCTAATGCTCTCCCCGAAACTCTCAACAACCTCTGGTTCTTTCGGTTTATCCACGTCCAATCTCCTTAAATTTTTGCAGTTTCTTCAGTTTTAATTTACAGTTCATAACTAACAGAATGTGGCCAGTGACCACATCTGCCCTTGGAAATGTCTTACAGTTTTAAACCTGGTTCCTAAATCTCTGTCTTACCATGATATAATCTATCTGAAACCTTCCAGTCTCTGCAGGCCTCTTCCATGTATACAACCTTCTTTCATGATTCTTGAATCAAGTGATAGCTATGATTAAGTTATGCTCTGTGCAAAATTCTACCAAGCGGATTCCTCTTTCATTCCTTACCCCCATTCCATATTCACCTACTAAGTTTCCTTCTCTTCCTTTTCCTACTATCGAATTCCAGTCACCCGTGACTATTCTGTCAGATAAGAATCAGTCAGTAATAAGACGACAGTATATGAAGCATAATATAATAACGCAGTTAGATCATAGATTACTCTGAATAAACATAACATAATCATTCAGCTACACCGCAGCGCTGGCTTCAGCCAAAATCTTACGCTATTTGAAGACATTCCTTGCATATAAACATGCCACCCGACATTATGAATAACATACGGCCGTAAAAATATGACAGGCCCTCAACATAATCATACCTCAATCCTTCGACGTATCGTGATATCAAAGAGACAAAACTTGAGAATCTAAGAACAGTACTTTATCAGTACAAACACAAATGTGCCGTAAGGCCTTCCCATAAAGACTAACAATGAAAGTGAGCAATGCAGTCAAGGTCGCGGTACTACGGATGTTGCGTCCGTAATCGCCTATAACAGACAGTGAGCAAACAGCTGCACAGTTTCATAGTGCAACAAGTGCACGATGTGTACGTCGCTAACGCACGCTAGTGCGGCGGCGAACAACCTGACGGTGAGCAGGTTGGAATCATGGGAATCATGGTAACGTAAAAAAAAAAAATCATTGCCAGTATCTGGCCGGCAAGGGGAGAGGAGGAGGTGGTGTAAATTTTCTAATGACCAGACTTTGCACCAATGTTCTGATATAAATACCAAAACTTTCCTCACTGTCTCATAAAGTGAGAGCATGTATCGTCGTTGATGGTTGGCTGGTCTCTTGGTGCTACTCGTTAGGAAAAAGCTGTGTGTGGACAGCGTGTTTCACCCTCTCACTTTTCTCATCATCATCATACAACACCAATATTATACTCCATTCCACACACACACACACACACACACACACACACACACACACGATACATACAACAGTATTACAAATATTGTAGTGGAACTCGTTGTAAGAAAAGAAATCCACAATGAGTAACGAGGATTGCCAATTACACACAGAAAAGCTTGACAGTTTACTTGAGCAGTCCTTTGTACAGCACCAGTCACAGCCACGTCCGTGCACAGCAGGCACAGGCTGCCTGGGAGCCAGCAGTAAACCACCCGGCTCATTCTCCCTGTGTTTTGGCGCTGCTCTCTCGGTGTCGACAGCTGCCAGCTGCCCCTCTGTTCCCGCAGACGTACGTTTCCAGACTAGGCTGCGTCTGCGCTCTCCACCAATAAACGGCACCCGCCCCGTCCTAACCTGGCGATCCCAATTTGGCGGCCGCCAACAGCAACTCCTCTGCCGAGGAACACACTCGAGGATTTAGCTGCTCCGCTGTTCACAGATTACACAGGAACCAACCACTCCGGAATAGACACACCGGAAGCCGCGTCCTCTATGTGTGGGGCGCCCCACAATATGTGTTGACAGTCCGTAGACAAGGTGGCGATTCTAGATCCGGCTGGTCCACCGTCACACATAAGACTTCTTTCTGTCGTCACCCTCGCCAGCTCGTTGACATGCTGCCCTCGGCCTCTGCGATGGCCGGCATGCCCTCTGCTGTGGTGGCAAGACTCCAATGACCTTGGCGCCAGCTGCCGAGCGGCCCAGGACTTTAAGTGTATTGGCACAGTAAATATTCGGTAACCAAGATAGAGATAATGTGCTTCGTATAACGTGCAAAGTGATAATTATATAACAAAGAAACAAAGGAAAATTTTGGACACATATTGGAGTTAAAAGAGAGGAATATTCGGTTGACTAAGTTTCTGCTTGAATTCTTACAGCTGCTACAGGCTCTTTGGCAAGCGTTAACGTTCGGAGATTACTTACGAGGTTACACAAACATAGATTTATATGTCCTATCGTGTAAATAAGAACAATTACGTCTCCTGCAAATAAATTTCCTTGTGCGTACCAGACACATTTCTTCGATTAATGCTAGGCATCTTCAATGGCCTATGATACGAACAAGATTATTTCATTTTACATATTTAGATGTGAGATCTGTAACGATTCATTCAACCGTCGAGTAAGAGTATAAATAATAGTTATAACGCTCACCTGCTTCCCAGCCGACAGGTGCCACGTCGGGGAAGGCGATTTAAGCTGCTCCGCCGTCGAGGGGGAGAAACGCCCAGACTGCAGTGAGAAAAAAAAATGGACAGTTTCTCCTCGTGGCTTCTGGATGGTTACAACACCGCAAGTGTGCTTGGCCAGTAATACGTGTGAAGCCGCGCGGCGAGCTTCGATTTACGAGGGGCGTTCAATAAGTAACGCAACACATTTTTTTCTCGGTCAGTTTCGGCTGAAAAATTCCAGAATTTGCTGTCGGATATAGTGGAATATTCCCGCTTCAGCCCCTATGGTTTCATGAAGTTCCGATAGGTCGCAGCGCTGTTCGTAGCCTTCAAAATGGCGTCTGCAGCGAAGAAGCGTTTCAAGCATACACCTGGCATTGTGTTTGTTTTTGCGGCAAACCACAGCATCACACATATTGATAGCTGCTGTCAGAGGGTCTATGGAGAGTTTGCAGTGAAAGAAAGGATGGTGTGTCGTTAGGCTAGGCGTCTGTCATCGTTGCAACAAAGTCGCACAGTCCTGTCCGATGTACCACGTGACGGCCGGCAGCACTCATCTGTGTCTCCTGCAGTATTCGAACGCACGGACATTCTCATTCCAAGTGACTGACGGATCACAATCAAATACCTCGCCCCTCAACCGAACGTCAGACAAGTCTGAGCACCCGAAAGGAGCTCACAAAACTTCATTGGACTGTTCTTCCTCGTCAATCCTACAGTCCGGTTCTTGCACCCTCCGACTTCCACCTGTTTGGGGCAATGAAGGAATCACTCCGCGGGAAGCAGTACTTGGATTGTGGGGAGTTTATTGATGCAGCAAGACGTTGGTTGCGACGTCACCATTAGAGTGGTATTATGCGGCCAGACAGGCCCTCCCAGTAAGGTGACGTAAGGTCGTCGCATTGAACGGGGATTATGTTGAAAAATAGTGTTTTGTAGCCAAAGGAGTGATGAACAGTACAGTGTAGAATACTGAATTAAACCAGTCTGCTTTCAGAGAAAACTGTGTTGTATTAGTTATTGAACGTCTCTCTTACGTTGGTGTTTATTTTCGGACGGGACTGGTTATACTGAATTGCCTCTCAGAAAGGAAGGCTGCCTGCACTTATAAAAGCTGGTCAACTTTTATAAGGAATGCGGGCTGGTTGTCACCGAGAAAAGGTTGCATGGTGAGCATTTGTGAAGCTAATAATCTTTGAGTTGTTGATGGTGGTTAAAGA
This sequence comes from Schistocerca nitens, assembly GCF_023898315.1. Taxonomy (NCBI): domain Eukaryota; kingdom Metazoa; phylum Arthropoda; class Insecta; order Orthoptera; family Acrididae; genus Schistocerca; species Schistocerca nitens. Next base: position 709,180,249 of record NC_064615.1, read on the forward strand.
GACTGCTTTGTAATGTTCACCATGGTAGACATCTGTAGTTGCTGTCACCGGAACAACAGTTTATTCACCTTCAGTATTGAGCGGGTAAGCTGTTAAAGCGAAAACTAACACTGCATTTCGGCTTTCCTGATAGTGCTATTTTCTTCTGAGTATAGTTAATAAGACTTATATGTACTAACTGGATACATGTCCTTCGGGATTTGCTTTCTTAATTCTACAGAGTCTAAAAGTCTACATTTTATCCTATGTTTAATTATGTTTTAACTGTAGTAGTACTAGGTAGTGTTGTCTGCCAGTTAGTAGTAGTTAATCTGATTAGAGCGGATAAGCTCTTGCAAGGAACTTTCAGTTGTGACCAGTAAGCCGAACCAATTCATGGTGACTAGATTTCGAACGTCCATGCAGTTGTAATAAAAGTAACTTTACTATTTGCCCATACATAAGAAAGGTATGTAACATCAAGTTCGCTGAAAAACGGCACTTCATCAGCTTTAGTATTTCTGTTTTATTACTTACCTTCGTAACAGTTTCTTAACACTGTGGCTTCCGAGCAGTTCACATAATCTGGCATTTCAGCGGAATTCCTCTTTGTAAATAGTATTCCTTGCACAACTGTAACTGAATAATAGCGCTAATCATTCGTTGGGCGTTTCTTAATCTGCTTGTGTATTTGTTAAATTGTTTTGTTATTAGCGATGCAGTTCAACAAAAAAATTTCTGTGTTTTTCTCTTTATGCAAAAAGTCGCTTTCAGCCCACTGTTGCCAACTAGCGATTATGGCACCAAGGTATTACAGACGTTGGCGGCAAGGTGCATTGATAGAAATCAATGGAGAAAGTTGGAAATTTGGGCCAGACCTGGATTCGAAGCTGGGTTTCCTTCTTATTAGGCAGATGTTCGGCCTACTGAGCCATCTGGACGCAGTGAACATGGCAACTGTTTGGACTATCCTATCATTCCTCCCGTCAGACCAAAACTGCACGAGCACCAGGTAACTGATCGCCTTCTACGAATCCTGTTATCCTGTGCTTAAATTTTCGTCAGTTATTTTAAAAAGGTTATGTAATTACCTGATGACTAAGATTTTCTAGCTGTGTGTTGAAACGCTTTAGTGTGCGTTTCCGGATATTATTTTGGAACTTTCTCCAGTAATTTTAAAAAGGTTATCTGTTGATCTTTTGGTTAAAAGATTTTGTAACCTTATGTTAAACATTATTATCAATAAAAATGTCTGCGATAATCCCGGCATATAGATATATCATTGTCAGTTGCCACTCCATTCCTCTGCCCCTCCCACCCTTATCAGTCCTGACAGCTTATATAAATCTTTTATTTTCTGTAAAAGATTTAAAGCGTCTGTGTGTCCATGATTCTACAGATGGTTGTGGGACCTCGGCTGTTCAGTAAAAAACATTTGAGCCGTCTAAATTTCCAAAACGTTATTTTATTGAGGAAGTAGTTCCGGCGATATATTACGCCATCTTCAGGGCCTCTGGCGGACGTCTAGGAAGATTTGAGTCAAAACAGGGGCCAGCATTCAATGACCGTTAGGGATCAATGAATAGCAATCATTAAATGTTGATCATACTTTGACTCGGTCAGATGGGGGTATCTTCCTAAAATTCGTTGAGCGAACCCGAAGATGGAGAAAATGGAGTATCACCTAAACTGAGTGCTCAGCAAAATAATGATTCGGAAATTTAGACGGCTCATAGGTGCTTGATCTAACCTTCTCAAGATTTAAGAGCTGCCAAGAATCACTACAGAGCTAATGCCATAAAATGTATAATTGAATAATTTTCTTCGTATTATAACCGCCAAATATGTCTCGCACAAATAGGGGAAACATGCTTGGCACACATAGTAAATTTAATTGCAAAAAGAAAAAAGTTCTCTTATTTGAATGATAAAGCATAATTGATGTAGCAACTAAGGAGAAATTACTGCAGATATTAATTGCGTGGGATCTATTAGAATTACAACATTCTCCATTGCTCCGACTCGCATAGGCGTGCCTCAATTATACTATAATCTATTCCACTGCATTTTTATAGATTATTCTATCGATCTACCGTTAATCTGTGAACATGCGCCGAATGCTCCTTCAAGCACAAAATGTGAGCATAATGTCACTTTATGGTGTGGGTAGGAGTTATGATGGTAAATTTGAAATATGCTATCCGTCGTCGCAGAAACTCTCCCCAAACACTGGATCATCTCAGCAACAACCTCTTGAACTCCTTGTTTCTATATGCCGAGGAGCATGCAACATTGATACTAAGCATTTTAGTGCTTTACAAGGTACTAGGTAATTACAATGCTTTTGTTGGAGGCAACAAATACACAAACAGATCTGACAGTTGAGCAAATACAATTCACTTTCGTGCAGAAAGCTTATATTTTAGTTATTGTTTAATTCGCAGAAATGCTATATTTTTTATTCTATAAGACTAATGCTTTCATTCCACTTACGTTCATAATATAACGTGCAGTTCCTGATCAACAGACACTTCTGTCGGCATCCGACGCTGTGGTGATATGTCAGTTCAGTGTTGTTCTCCACGGGCAATATGCTCTGTGGTATTGACAGATTTAGCTTTCAGCGCTTCTTATCAACAATACGTCTAACTGCGTGTAATTAGAAAACATAGGGAGGCTTACTAAGAGGCTTTCTTGCCACACATAATTCCCGAATGGAACGACGGAGGGGGAACGGAAATGACAGTGTTACCGTGGGTAGACTACCGGCCGGAGTGACCGAGCGGTTCTAGGCGCTACACTCTGGAACCGCGCGACCGCTACGGTCGCAGGTTCGAATCCTGCCTCGGGCATCGATGTGTGTAATGTCCTTAGGTTAGTCAGGTTTAAGTAGTTTTAAGTTCTAGGGGATTGATGACCTCAGAAATTAAGTGCCATAGTGCTCAGAGCCATAGGTAGACAACCCACTCTCAGAAATTATGGGTTGGCACGCGGAGGATACTTCTGGAATGGATACTTCATGTTATGTTTAAAATTTGTGTAGTAATTTGGAAAGGACCAAACATATCCGAGCATAAATTCTCGATGTCAGTAACATCAAAACTAAACATCAGAGCCACTCTATCGGGTAGTGATCGTGCTTATTTTTTCTATAAATTTCAGTTACATATGTCATTGAAAAACAGATTAAAGTGTTTAAATTATTCTGAGTAGTTGTACTAATGCATGTGATGCATAACCAGCCGCAGGCTAAAAACAACTGCATGACAACAGGGAAATTGCACAAACAAAGATTATAAATGAAGTAGTTCTCCAGTAATGCTGCTGCTGTAGTTGGGCGCAGAAAAACTTAGGAACGGTGGTGAATTCAGGGCCCAAAGCGACATGTTTACAACACAAAAGAAGATGAAATAAAATGCAAATAACATGTCGGTAGAACAACTGCAGGTAATCAAAACGGAAGGAAACATAAACTTTGCGACTCTAGAATCCATGTAGAGCAAATGTGCACGTGAAAAAGAAAATAGAAAAATCGGTCACTGACCCGATATTAACATGTAAGCTACTCTGCCATACATCTGGAACATGCTTAGTACCAAATCACAGAAAGAAAATACCACGTTAAATGTTAAATGAGTACATATAAATAAAATTCAACTAATTATCATTGTACAAATCTATTTGAGTTACACACAAAAGAATTGGTAAGCTTATCGACACGCTTTAAATGGAAGATACAAGGGAAGACATAATCATCCAGAATTAGTCCATTTATCAGTGCGAAAATGATACCTCATGAACAATTGGTATATGAATACGATGAAATATTTATTAATGAACGAGGGGGCTGGTAAGAATACTGATTATAAAAAAACGACATTTTAAACATATTTTTATTAGTTGGACAAACGAGGTAGCAAACGAGACGAGTTCGTTTTGTAGGTGCTTCTCAATTATGAAAAGTGTCACATTATCTATATATATATAAAACAAAGTCGGGTTTGTTACAACACTTATAACTCGAGATCTGCTGGACCAATTTTCATGGTTTTTGATTTGTTGGATTTGTCTCCGCCCCGAATAGCAGAATACATCTTAAAAATAATGAAAAATTGACGAATACTTGAAAAATGCGTTATTTTCCCTAAAAGTTCTTTAGTTTCGGAGCTGTCAAATTTTTTTGTCAAAATCTGTAAGTAATGATTGACATTTATGCATGCGTTCATAAACTATTTAAAACGGATGAATAAACTATTATGTGATTTTTTTTAAAAAAAAGATTGAAAAATATTACGCGTGCGTTCAGAAATGTGTAATGAATACTTAATCATTTCAATAAATGCTCATTTGTTTATTACATGTCAAACATTTGTTGTCCAATCCTGTCAAATACTGTAACAACTATGTATGTGTGCGTTCAGAAATTTATTTTGTGTAAAATGTCTCGAAAGTTCGGGTAGGTACTGTTATGTTTGTTTGTTTTAGACATTAATTTGTGTAAATTATTTATTAAATTAATTAAAGATTTATTCTACAGGTTAACCAAAGTGTAAATGTCTTTTCATAGGTTGTCTATGATTTTTCTTGATAAGCTATTGTCTATGTCTCGATTGTTTTATGTGGTTTTGTGCGAGTGCATATTCAGTATTACTATTAATAAAAATGCCGCGTCCTAGAAGATCTAATCTTTCCCAGCGGAGCCGTAATGCAATTAGGCAACGGAATATCGCGAGTCAATTATCTGACGAAGAACGAGAAATTGCCCGAGAAGAGCGCCGCGTTAGGATGGAGCAAAGAAAGGCCTTAATTCGTGCTTCTCAAACACAAGAGCAAAGAGAGGCAGCCCGTGAAACGGCTAGATTAGAAACGAGAAATCGTCGAGCTTATCGTACAGATGAACAGAGGAATAATCTTCGAAGTGCAAGAAGAAATGGTTCAAGTATTGATTTGAATCGAGCAGCGTTTCGATATGATTGCACCATCGACTACAGCTTGCATCGTTTAGTTTGCATTGGTCCAATGGACGTTGTTTGTCAGCATTGTGGCGCATTGAAGTTTGCTGGTGAAACGCCTGGTTTGTGCTGCCTTAGTGGTAAAGTGACATTGCCATTAGTGGTCCCGCCACCAGAGCCATTGCGTTCCCTGCTTTATGGCGAAACACTAGAATCACGACATTTTCTAGCGAACACTCAAAACTACAATGACTGTTTCCAAATGACTTCATTTGGGGCGGAAATTATCGAAGAACACGGATATAATCCGACATTTAAGGTAATTTACGTTAAAAACTTTATTTTCTATGATTGTAAAAAAAAAATTGGAATGTAGTTTGTTAGATTTCTGTATTTGTCTCTAAAATAAAAATGGTATGTTATTTTTTGAAAAAAAAAGTGTTTGTAAATCTAACTATAACTATGGCTTTGAATTTACAGATTCAAGGCCAGATTTGCCGTCGCATTGGATCATTGCAACCTATTGAATGTGCACAGCACAAATTCTTGCAAATATACTTCATGGGCAATATGGAAGAACAACTTGACCGGCGTCAAGGGATCGACACAGCTACGAAAAGAGCAATTCTCCAAGATTTGCAGCAAATGCTTCATGAACATCATGCATTGGTCAGGCTGTTCAAAACTGCTTTAGAGCGCATGCCAAGTGATGACTATAAAGTTGTAATCAGAGCAGATAAAAGACCAGCTGGAACACATGAACGCACATTTAATGCTTCAACAATCGATGAAGTGGCAATCCTGATTGTTGGTGAAAACTTGGAAACGCGTGATATTGTGCTTACACGACGCAATACTGGGCAACTACAAAGAATATATGAAACACACCGTTCATATGACGCGTTACAATACCCGCTGATGTTTTGGCAAGGAGACGATGGATATCACTTTAATATCAAAAGGATTAATCCATTGAATGGTGAGATCAATATCATTGTTTTCATTTTAACTTGATATACATTTTATTCTGTTTGCTTTTGGTACACAAAAAAAGTTGACACTCCTAATTTAGTAGAGAGTAGCTGTAAGAGTCGTTAACCTATTAGGGGTTCTAAAATACAATTTTTACTGTATTTGTTTCAGGTGAGGAAACTACCAAGAAGGTTAGTTCGACGAATTATTACGCATATCGTTTGATGATTCGTGAAAATTCTGACAATTATTTGTTGCGATTTCGTCGACTGCTTCAACAATACTGCGTTGACATGTACGTTAAAATCGAAACGGAGCGCCTGACTTTCATCCGGTTGAATCAAGCTAAATTGCGTTCGGAAGAGTATATTCATTTACGCGATGCAATAAGCACAGAAGGAGATTCAGAAAATGTTGGTCGATTGACTATTTTACCAGCGACATACACAGGTAGCCCGCGTCATATGCATGAATATGCGCAAGATGCAATGACATATGTTCGTCATTATGGTCGGCCAGATCTATTCATTACATTTACATGTAATCCGAAATGGATGGAAATTATTCAATTGCTGCTTCCCGGACAAACATCAAGTGATCGACACGACATCACCGCACGGGTTTTCAAGCAAAAAATTCGGTCACTAATAAATTACATTGTTAAGCAACACGTCTTTGGGATTACTCGATGCTGGATGTATTCAGTCGAATGGCAAAAACGAGGCCTACCGCATGCTCACATTCTAATTTGGTTAGTAGACAGAATTCGGCCAGATCAAATAGATGACATCATATGTGCGGAGATTCCTGCTCCTGAAACCGATCCAGACCTACATGATGTTGTAATCACAAATATGATTCATGGACCATGTGGCACTATCAACCGCCAATCACCGTGCATCGTCGACGGCAAGTGTTCCAAACGGTATCCGCGAAAATTCACGGCAGAGACCATTACAGGCAACGATGGTTATCCATTGTATCGGCGTCGATCGCCCGATGATAATGGTAGAACTATCACAATTAAAGTGAAAGGAAACGATTTCATAGTTGACGACAGTTGGATTGTTCCATATTCGCCACTTCTTTCCAAAACATTCAAGGCACATTGTAATGTTGAGTATTGCAATTCGGTCAAATCTATTAAATACATTTGCAAATATGTCACGAAAGGGAGCGACATGGCGGTTTTTGGTATCCAAACATCCAATATCAACGATGAAATCACGCGCTATGAAGTTGGTAGATATGTGAACTGCAATGAAGCAATTTGGCGTATATTCTCATTCCCTATTCACGAACGTTATCCCACTGTTGTACATTTGGGGGTGCATCTAGAGAACGGTCAGAGAGTATATTTCACAGCGTCGAATGCTGCTCAACGTGCCGAAACACCTCCAGTGACAACACTGACCAGTTTCTTTGCGATTTGTCAAAACGATCCGTTCGCACGAACGTTGCTTTACTCGGAAATGCCACGTTATTACACTTGGAACGCTACATCGAAGAAATTTCAACGTCGGAAGCAAGGCGATGCAGTTCCTGGTCATCCAGATATGCGTTCGGCTGATGCTCTTGGTCGTATTTACACAGTTCATCCGAAGAATGATGAATGTTTCTATTTGCAGTTGTTGCTGGTACATGTTCGAGGGCCAACATCATTTGAATCACTACGAACTGTTAATGGTATAGTGTGCCCCACATTTCGTGCAGCATGTCAAGAGCTGAATTTGCTTGAAAACGATACTCATTGGGACACGACAATCGCTGAAGCAATTATTTCTGCATCTCCAAGTCAGATACGCACATTATTTGCTATCATCATTTCGACATGCTTCCCATCGAACCCACGTGACCTGTGGAACAAATACAAAGATAACATGTCAGAAGACATTTTATATCGAATTCGTGTCAGCTCAAGAAATCCCGATCTTGAGGCGAATGAGGAGATGCATAACCAGGCTTTGCTCTTGATCGAAGATATGTGTTACCTCATGTGCGGCAGTTTGTTAGTTAGGTTAGGAATGCCAGCGCCAGATCGCGGAATGAATGACGCATTTAATAGAGAATTGGAACGTGAACGTGAATATGATCCACATGAACTAATCCAATCAGTTCAAACGAATGTACCACTGTTGAATCCTAAGCAGAAGGAAGTCTATGATACACTGATTAATGCAATTGATGATGGAAATGGTGGCTTATTTTTTTTGGATGCCCCCGGTGGAACTGGGAAGACATTCCTCATGTCATTGATTTTGGCCACTGTACGTGCGAGATCCGAAATTGCGGTAGCAATTGCTTCTTCTGGAATAGCGGCCACATTGTTAGACGGATGCCGTACGGCTCACTCAGCGTTAAAATTGCCATTAAACCTTCAAACTACTGAACAACCGACATGTAACATTTCGAAACACTCCGCAATGGCCAAAGTTTTAGTAACATCAAAAATCATCATATGGGACGAATGCACAATGGCGCACAAACGCGCATTGGAAGCAATAGACCGAACATTAAAAGATCTGCGCAATGACTCGAGATGTTTTGGTGGTTCAATGATTTTATTATCTGGCGATTTCCGACAAACACTACCAGTAATTCCAAGATCTACTGCTGCCGACGAAATAAACGCTTGCCTCAAAGCATCAAATCTGTGGCGATATGTAAACAAACTTCAACTGTCTGTAAATATGAGAGTTGCATTGTTGAACGATCTATCTGCTGATGATTTCTCGAAGAAATTGCTGACTATCGGTAATGGCCGTGTTCCTGTTGACGAATCGAGCGGTTTGATTTCATTTCCTCCAAATTTTTGCAATTTCGTCTCATCAAAAGACGAGCTTATCAACAAAGTATTTCCGGATATCATTGCTAACCACAAAAATACTAAATGGTTAAGTGAGCGAGCAATTTTGGCGGCTAAAAATAAAGATGTAGATGACCTCAATTTTATAATTCAAAATCAAATCGTAGGTACTCTGTATTCATTCAAATCTATCGACTGTGTAACAAACGAAGAAGAAGCCACTAATTATCCAACTGAATTTTTGAACTCCTTGGATGTGCCTGGTTTACCACCGCACAATTTACAACTGAAGGTTGGCTCGGTAGTCATCATGCTTAGAAATTTAAACCAACCAAAACTGTGCAATGGAACGCGTTTGGTGATAAGAAAACAGACGAGCAATGTGATTCACGCGTCGATACTTAAAGGAAATTTTGAAGATGAGGAAGTTCTTATTCCAAGGATTCAGATGATCCCAACAGATATGCCCTTTGAGTTTAAACGAATTCAATTCCCGATTCGTCTTGCCTTCGCCATGATGATCAACAAATTACAGGGCCAATCCTTGACTATTTGTGGCCTCAATCTAGAAAATGCGTGTTTTTCTCATGGTCAATTGTACGTGGCGTGCTCACGTGTCGGCAAACCATCAGCATTATTTGTTCTTGCGCCTGACCAAAAAACAAAGAATGTCGTTTACCACAAGGTGCTTGAATGAAAATCCGATTAATGGATTAATCAGAGTGTATCCCAACCTGCACAACATAGTTTTCAATGATTTTTTTCTGACATGTGTTTGAAATAATTATTATTATTTTTTTAATTTTTATTCTCAATCTGTATGTATTCATCATCATTCATCAAAATAAAATAATTTTATATTTCTATCTATATTAATATTATTTTGTATCATTGTATTACGTTCATCAAAGCCTAAATTAGTTCAGCTAAAAGATAACACGACATTCATTGACTGTTAGGCGGTACGAAGTTCGCCGGGTCAGCTAGTACCTAACTAAAAAGAAGGGTGTTAGCTTTGGTTTGTCTGATACTTAGTGTCCGACCTAGCCATTAATAAACTAAAAAATTCAAGATAATCTCCCAGTGAAACATTTTAATTCTACTCGTCTGAGCTTTCCTTTATACCGGAGCCAAGTCCTTATAATGTTGGAAAGCGGACAAAGGACACCAGAAGCGAGAACAATGCTTACTAGCTTGGACGCAGAGATTAAATTCATTTTTTGCAGTCGCACAAAGCTGAAACTAATCCTACACCACATCTCACATATTAACACCACCGTTTTGTGTGTGTGTGTGTGTGTGTGTGTGTGTGTGTGTGTGTGTGTGTGAGCGTTTGTGTGTGTATGTTTTTTGTGTTTGTGTGTTCGTGTTTTTTGGGTCTGTGAGTAGGGACACAGAGAATAGCTGCGGCAGCACGCCAAACATCATAAAAGTAGATACAGAAGAAAACAAAATATATAAACCAGACAGTAGGAACTGAGTTTCCTAGACAGTCTTCCAATTTTGCTGATTTATTGGCTAACGATGCAGGTTACGAAGCCCACATTCTATTCAGAGATTTGCACTGCATTGTCGAAGTCAAACAGTTTGATCTTTCCTCACATATAACATCATATGATATCCATTGCATGTGTTGTGTGAATGCAATTTTGAAATAAATAACCACCATATCACTGTTTCATTTACTTTACATAATCACGATTTCGGCTTTGTAGGCATTTTCAAGCACATGTTGAAATTTTAAACCTGACCATGACAAGTCATCGTGGAAAAACATATCTGTGGTCTTCTAGGCCAGTTGTACGGTTTCCCATTGTGCACAACGTCAGCCATATTGTGAATCTTGGATATTTACTCCTATCCTGTAATACGATAACTGGTCTATAAGACAACAAACATGATTTTTCCACGACATGTGACAGGCAGGTTACTAACATTTCAACATGCACTTAAGAATGGCTACATAGCGAAAGTCGTGATTTTGTTAAATAAACGAACTATTAAGAGTCAAATGGCGGAAATTTCTTTCAAAAAATTTTATATGACTGTGGTCCCCCACGGAGGAAAGATTATTAAGATGCAAATCACTTCATAAAAACAGTAATATTGAGCTGCACACAGACTTTACTGTCGCTACAATGCTACATTACTTCGTGAGTTGCTGCTGAGTGGTCCGTCGCCTGCTGAAGAGCTCATCGATTAACTAGGGAGGATCGCGCAACATATCGCTGCGGATAACGTCGCTTTCACACGATGGACGCTAATATTCAATGACGCAACTATCAGGTTGTTCAGCGCGTTTTCTTCGATAGTCTCGATCCATTGCATTTCAACACTCTAAAAGTAGGAATATCTCTGTCCAAGCCGGAAACGTAATTTGTATCGTCAACATGCCAGTCGGGAAGTCTCAGCTCAGTAGGTGGACATACGTGCAACACATTACACAAATTCTGCATTCGATCAGTGACTGAGTTAATATCCTAAGAGAAAAACTTGACGATTTTTCGGTGGTGATTTGAGCAGCCATATCGTGGTAGTCCATGGTTATTCTCCAAGATCTAATTACTGCAAAAAATTGACTGTTCTTGCTGATTAGGTCCATCCCGTAGTGCACTAGCTGTTCCCCAATAGTTATGATATGTTCCAAGATGGCTAGGCCCCTGTTCAGACAGCTCGCACATCCAAGACAGGTCTTGTGAGCACAAGAATTATTTGTCGCAGCTCCCCTTTCCATCTCAGGCGCCATATCTTGATATTCTGAGCCATTGTAGTGTACTTTGGAGAGAAGGTTGCGTGATCGCTGTCGCCCTCCTGAGCTTGTACTGTTATACAGGAGAGTGATGTAAGGTTCTCTTGAAAACCATACGGGACCTGCATTTATCCAGTCCGACATAACTGGCAGCTGTTTAGAATGCCAATGGCTTTCCTACACCGCATTGGGCGTGTTACTGCGTTGTGCTTCTATTGTTTCCATTTTTGTATCGACTCCCGTACCTCTCGCATAATCGGAACTTCATCACTTGTGTAAACTGCCATTTTCAAAGCAACAGAATCTGGTTGTCACAAGGATACTAATCAAATCTAACATAAAGTCTAGTGCTATAAACATTACATGTTTTTATTAGGCTACTAGTAACGGTAACAAATGGTGCAAATGGGTCTGAGCACTATGGGACTTAACTTCTGAGCTCATCAGTCCCCTAGACTTAGAACTATTTAAACCTAACTAACCTAGAGACATCACACACATCGACGCCCGAGGCAGGATTCGAACCTGAGGCCGTAGAGGTCACGCGGTTCCAGACTGAAGTGCCTGGAACCACTCGGACACACCAGCCGGCAGTAAGTGTAACAGAAAACAAAATTTCGTCCTGTCACTTGTGTTTCATGATCTCAAACACAAATTAAAGTATCGTGGTAAGTGCTTTATTTTTCCATGAAAGACTGAAAATACTATTTTTAGTGCATTATTTCTCTTTTTGTTTATTTTCTTTCACTTAAGTGCACTTCCAGCAATCCTCACGTGGAAGCAACAGTAGACAAAATTATACAGCATTGAATGGTATTGGAAAAGCGTACGAGTGCTCCTCAAACTACAAGACGCACCAAAACAATGTGTTATTTTCACAACAATCATAAAAAGTAGTCAACGTATCACTTTCGGTCTCTTAATTCAACTTACAACAGTACTTTGGCAAAATACTGAGCGCCACTGTCTTGCCAAGCGTGTGTAGTACGAATAAAAAGTAAATCTTAACTCAATCCGAAACAGAGCTTGAAGGTCCAAAAGTACCGACCGGGTGCCGTGGCATCCCCAGCTCACAGGTGGCATTGGATGCAGATATGTTGGGGCATATGGTCAGCTCACCGCTCTCCCGGCCGTATGTTAGTTTACGAGACCGGAGCCGCTACTTCTCAGTCAAGTAGCTCCTCACTTTGCCTTACAAGGGCAGACTGCACTCCGCTTGCCAAATGTGCTCGACAATCCGGATGGCACACATCTAAGTGCTAGCCCAGGCCGACAGCGCTTAATTTCGGTGGCCTGACTTGTCTTCCGAAGTAAGAGTGATTTCAGGTGTGCCGCAGGGGAGTGTCATAGGACCGTTGCTATTCACAATATACATAAATGACCTTGTGGATGACATCGGAAGTTCACTGAGGCTTTTTGCAGATGATGCTGTGGTGTATCGAGAGGTTGTAACAATGGAAAATTGTACTGAAATGCAGGAGGATCCGCAGCGAATTGACGCATGGTGCAGGGAATGGCAATTGAATCTCAATGTCGACAAGTGTAATGTGCTGGGAATACATAGAAAGAAAGATCCCTTATCATTTAACTACAATATAGCAGGTCAGCAACTGGAAGCAGTTGATTCCATAAATTATCTGGGAGTACGCATTAGGAGTGATTTAAAATGGAATGATCATATAAAGTTGATCGTCGGTAAACCATATGCCAGACTGAGATTCGTTGGAAGAATCCTAAGGGAATGCAATCCGAAAACAAAGGAAGTAGTTTACATTACACTTGTTCGCCCACTGCTTGAATACTACTCACCAGTGTGGGATCCGTACCAGATAGGACTGATAGAAGAGACAGAGAAGATCTAACAGAGAGCAGCGCGCTTCGTTATAGGATCATTTAGTAATCGCGAAAGCGTTACGGAGATGATAAACTCCAGTGGAAGACTCTGCCGGAGAGACGCTCAGTATCTCGGTACGTGCTTTTGTTAAAGTTTCTAGAACATACCTTCACCGAAGAGTCAAGCAGTATATTGCTCCCTCCTACGTATATCTCGCGAAGAGACGATGAGGATAAAATCAGAGAGATTAGAGTCCACACAGAAGCATACAGACAATCCTTCTTTCCACGAACAATACGAGACTGGAATAGAAGGGAGAACCGATAGAGGTACTCAGGGTACCTTCCGCCACACACCGTCAGGTGGCTTGCGGAGTATGGATGTAGATGTAGATGTAGGCGTTACCGCTGCGACAAGGCCGTTGGCGTAGTGCGAATAAGACCGCCTGTAATAGTTCAGAATTCTTTCTTTTATATGAATTAATACTGTGGTGTCACCGCTAGACACCACACTTGCTAGGTGGTAACTTAAATCGGCCGCGGTCCTGTAGTACATGTCGGACCCGCGTGTCGCCACTGTGTATTCGCAAACGTAGCGCCACCACAGGGCAGGTCACAAGACACGGACTTGACCTCGCCCCAGTTGTACGGACGACATAGCTTGCGACAAGACGTATCACGTCTTCCTCTCATTTGCCGAGAGACAGATTAAATAGCCTTCAGCTAGTCCATCGCTACTACCTAGCAAGGCGCCATGTGTATCATTGCTAATTGCTTACTACTATGCAAGAGATGTATTTCAACAAGAATAAGACTACATTAAAGTTAAGTATATTAAAATCTCTCTTCTTTTCTTTATAGTTTTCATCCAGTCTCCTGTTTCAGAATTTACGCCCGTCTGCGTTAGTTTCGCGTGCTCCTAGCCACTCATTGTGTCGAGACCTTAGGGAATCGACACAACAAATACATTAACATTCTTATTGAAAGGAGGCTACTGTATGTGATAATTATACTAATGTAAACTAAAATGAAACTATTATATTATAAGCGATGATTGTCTCTCATAGGCTTTATAAAAATGTATTGCTGACTGTCCACGACCGCAGAACCAAAGATGTGGTCTGAGATTGTAGTGTTGGAGTAAGACAGTGCTTGGCGCACAGTTGTGGGCGAAAGAGGATGGAGTAGGCAGTTTTTGTGTTGTGCTCTGTGAAACCACCAAGTGTTACATTATAATATAGGAATTACGAGTACATGTATTATTCAAATAGAAGCGTGGACGCCAAAGTCTTCTCGCAAGCAAGGTAAAGGTATTAAACATTTATGAATTTCGTTTTGCCAGCGAGTTAGTGTATGTCAGTTGGCTGACAATTTGCCATTGTTGAGTATCCCCAGAATGCACGTAAACAGATTTGATGTAAAGGCTCGTTAGATATTTCCCTGTTGTAATGTTTCTAACTTAGGTATATATAATTTGATGATTTGTGTTTATGCGTTTTCAGTGAGGTTAGATATTTCTTACTGTATAAATCTCATTGTTGTGACTGGACTGTTAAGAAAACGATGTAATTCTTCTGAGTAATGTAATTTCAATTGTCAGATGTTTTGAATAGCCAAACTTAACCTTGAATACAATTTCACTACTGAAAAAGTCAGTTTTAATAATTCACCCACATCATTACCGCCTCCCTGTCCAGGTCATTTGTTTTTCAGAGACATTGAATTTTTCTTAAATGTTTTCATTTATCACCCAAATGAATTTCATGTACATTTAAAAGTATTACTGCCAGCATTGAATACCGCTGAGCCTGTAGCTAGTATATTTTAATTTTCCTCACGAAAGACCAGAATATTTCGCGTTCCACCGTTGCTGCTTTAGAGGTAAGATAATTTAACTTATTTGTCATGTGCACCGAAGTTACCAGTTTTGAACAGCGGCAGAAGGTTCAGTACCTAAGGGGCTGAATGTATTTTGGCACTGGGATTTGCATTGCCCAATGAGTTCAGACAAAGCTTTTGCTATCCATAACACATAGTAAGTACACCACTTGAGGTTACAACACGCTATACAATAACTCCAGTTTTGTATCCATTCCTCAGTCACGCATTAACTCAAAATTATTTAAAGAAAGTTACTCTTCCATCAAATTATTCCATACAAAGCAGATTAAATATATAAAAGAACGTTACAGTGTCTTTACAGGAAATATACTTGTGCGCCGAATTACGAGGAAAAAGGTCTTACTAAGTCATTTGCATTAAAAAGATACAAAGTCACTGATTATGTAGACACTCACATCTGAATTGTTGTTCTTCTTTTTTATAATAGAAGTCTGTTATTAGTGTTAATGGGGAATGGAGCAATACGTATTACCTGCAACTGCGGTGACAAAAGGGAGATAGAGAGCGAGAGTGCTTTGTTTTCTGCTTTTACACAGATAAAGTTATTCAACATAAAGATAATGTGAAAGAATTTTTGAGATCAATTTCCTAATAGCTCGCCTTACGGGAAAAGTAAAAATACTACCTCATAACAAACTCTATCCCAATTACGTACCTGTTGCACAATCGTCATACAGTCTTAAGCACAGATTACTATTAGTGAAGGTTTGGATGTGTTCATTTAATTAAGTAAAGATTTTCTTAGAGTTCCATAATAACAGACTATGTTATACAATAGCTAACCATGTTCTCGACTTAGTTGTCAACAATTAAAAATCTTAATGAGTCCCTCACAAACTGAAACGGAAAGAGAAAGTATTATAATTTGGCTCCCTGCCTATTACTACAAGTTTTTAGGCAACAGAGAGTTTCGCAGTATCAGCCAGCTTACCGGCAACTACTGCGATTGCGCTTCCCGTCTTCAAATAGGCAAGTGCACAGTACGCAGAAGCAAGCATCTTTATCCATGTGCACTGGACTCATCTATCTTTTTCCTCTCTTTTAGTGCTTTGTCTGCTCTCAGTGGTATTGCTGTAGCACAGAGCACAAGAATGTTTTGAGGTCTTTGGTGTCCGTTTTTAAGGTAAGTAATTTCGTTGCTGTATTTCGGTTGCCTTTGTCATTAAAGAGTGACATCTAACAAACGTTTCTTCGCAGTTTTTATAACAGAACGTACAGTATATGTATTATGTATTAAACTGGGGACCAAGAAACGACGGAGAGGCTTTTTCCCACCGTAGCCCTCAGTGGTTCACAAGCGCACAACAGGCCACAGTAGTCCACCCACCTCACCACTGCCCCACACCTAACCAAGGGTTATTGCGCTGTTCGGCCCCCACTGGAGCCCCTCCCCCCCCCTCCCTACCCTCCACCTCTGGAACGTCTAATACTTGACGAGTGTATCCACATTTGCTTGCGTAGTAGAGTAATCAAGGTGGCGCGTACATGGGGACGGTGTTTGCGCAGCAATCGCCCACATAGTGTAACTGAGGCGGAACAAGGGGAACCAGCCCAATAGATGTAAATCCGCCTTAAAAACCATTCATAGGCTGGCCGCCACACCGGACATCGACACTAATTCGCCAGGCAGATTCGTGCCGGGGGCCGTCACCTCTTCCCGCTCGGGAAGTATAGCGTTAGACCGTGCGGCTAGCTGGGTGGGCTACGTACGCAATGACTAGATCCTACTGCGTGTTTCTCGTGCAGTACCGGCTGCCCGACATTCCTTCAGTATCGGCCAGAAGTAATTTCCATTTTTAAAACACTGTTCCTTCTTCTTGCTTCTTTTCAGATTGAAATGACGACAAATGAGAAAAAAGCAAGAGGAAAATGGAATGAAGAGTGCATGAAAACAGCTGTGAGCATGGTTATGTCTAAGAAAATAATCGCGTAGAAGGCAGCTGAAGCACTTTAAACAATTAGAAAAGGAAAATTCCGCCACTGAAGAGAAGAGATTGTTGTTGTTGTTGGTTGTTTTTGGGGAAGGAGACCAGACAGCGAGGTCATCGGTCTCATCGGATTAGGGAAGGACGGGGAAGGAAGTCGGCCGTGCCCTTTGAAAGGAACCATCCCGGCATTTGCCTGGAGCGACTAGGGAAATCACGGAAAACCTAAATCAGGATGGCCGGACGCTGGATTGAACCGTCGTCCTCCCGATTGCAGAGAAGAGATTAAAAGCACAAAAAGAGACTTGAAGAAACCTGAGTTTAAGTCCGGTGTTCCAAAACAAAATAAACATCTAAAGGGAGGCAATGGAAAGCCAATTAAAAAGCGGTGAAGAAAACTGGAAATTACTGGAAGTAATGGACCAACAGAAGATACTGAAAAGTGCGTTGTGTGTTGCGATTGAGCTTAAGAAGACTGGGTACTGTGCAACGAGTGAAGAGGCTGGGAATGTGTTGGGTGACTGGATCAGAAGAATGTCTTATATTTTATCTGCGAACTCTGTAAAAAAATAGAGATAAACATTGGTGAAGTGAGCCGAAATAATTACAATAAAGTCCCCTGTTTATGTGTCCTTATTATTCTTCAGTACTAGCGAACCAGACAATGCTTCGCAATTATTTAATGTGTGTGGGAATTGCAGATAAATCCCAAATTCCCTGCCAGCCCTTTCTCTGCCCATCTTCTCATCCTGTCTCCCTCTCTCTCCTTATATCTCCCCCTACCCCCATCTCTCCGTGCGTAGCCTCCACCCCCTTTCTCTGTGCTTCCCCTTCTCCCACCTCTCTACGTCTATTTCCGTCTGAATGTTCAGTACAGTCTCATGTATATATTTGAAGTAAATCCGTCAAGATCTTTAGGAGGCTTTTAGTGATAACGTTTTCCTTTTACATATGACATTCATATTTATTTATGAAACCTGTGTCCGCCCGAATGTTCATTAGAGTAACATGTAAAAATTGGAAGTATACCGCTGAAGAACTTTTCTGATCTTTAGTCTGTATTTTCTGCTCTTCAGTCTGCTCGGTGAAACTTTTTCATGCGATTTAAAAAATTTTTGTGAGAATAGAACAGAATAAAGAAGCTCACCTGGAGCTTAGCAGCACTCTTCCCTCCGCGAAGCATTCGCCCCTGAAACAGGGAAAGGAAAAAATAGCAGTGGAACAAGAAGTACACTTCGTCACACAACAGACAAAAAAACGAATTCTCATTGCATTGGTACATTGAAAATTTCAAGTCCCTAGCTCATTTGGAAGTGAACTGTAAAATTTCTGCCTAACAAACAGACAGAAAACGAAATACCATCCGTCACATGCCAGACATTCTACCGAATAAACGGACAGAAGACGAAGTACCATCCGCCACACGCCAGACACGAAAGCCAGTTAATATTGCATTTCCATCCAGTTGTTAGAAGAAAGCAACCAAATTATAGTTTTCTTCGCCTCAATGTTCTGACATATCTGAAGCGGCCCGCCACGAATTTCTTTCCTGTGCCAACCTCTTCATCTCTGAGCAGCACTTGCAACCAACGTCCTCAATTATTTACTGGATGTATTCCAATCTCTGTCTTCCTCTAAAGTATTTTTTCCTCTACGGCTCCCTCTAGTACCACGCAAGTTATTCCCTGATATTCTAACAGACGCCCAGCCATTCTGTCACTTCTTCATGTCGCTGCCTTCCGTATAGTTCTTTACTCGCCGATTCTCCGGAGAATCTTCTCAAAATGTTCAAATGTGTGTGAAATCTTATGGGACTTAACTGCTAAGGTCGTCAGTCCCTAAGCTTACACACTACTTAACTTACATTATCCTAAGGACAAACACACACACCCATGCCCGAGGAGAATCTCCTCATTCCTTACCTTACCAGTGAAACTAATTTACAACATTCTTCTGTAGCTCCACTTCCCAAATCATTCGGTTCATTTCTTTTCCGGTTTTCCCACGGTCCGTGTCTCACTGCCATACAATGGTGTGATCCAGACATGTATTTTTGGAAAATGCTTCTTCAATTAAGGCCTATTTTTGATGCAAGTACACTTCTCTTGGCCAGGAATGCCTTTTTCGCCAGTGCTAGTCTGCTTTTTATGTGCTTGTTGCTCCGTCTGTCATGGGCTATTTTGCTGATTTGATAGCACAATTCCTTAACTAGATGTACATCGTGGGCGCCAACACTGATATTATGTTTCTTGCTGTTCTCATTTCTGCTACTTCTCATTACGTTCACTTGTGTTAACGTGCCACAGCAATGCCTCTGCGACGTGCATGGCGTCGTCACTGGCGGCGCAGTGTACCAGTGTATCGCAATTTGAAGGCGATTGATATTGACTTGGCTGGGCAGTTTAATAAACAGCAATTTATTGGAGGTCCAAATGTTTTTCGTGGACTGCATCTGAACTTCACTTGTGATATTCAGGCTGTGCTTGGAGGTAGTACATGGCTCACACTGGCTGTATGGGCTAGTATCTTCAACTTTGCTGGGCATTTTACAACATAATTATTTATTAATCACACAGAGAAGACAGGAAAAATTACTGTGATATACGAGGGCAATTAATAAGTAACAGAACACATTTTTTGTGGCAGTAGGTTGGTTTTATTCAGGATTCCAATACATCATATGAATCCGCTCTCTTTTGGATACAAAACCCTATTTTTCAACATAATCTCAGTTCAGTGCGGCGGCCTTGCGCTAACTTACATGTTACCACTCTACTGACCGAAGTAGGGGCCAATGTCTTGCTGCATCAATAACCACCCCATCATCTACGCACTGCTTTCCGCAGGAAGCATCCTTCAATGGGCCAAACAGCAGATTATGGTGGCCTTGAAGCTTTTCAAGATGCTAACATTTTGGCTTGGAAGACGTGGAGTATTGCTGAGACTACAGGACTGTTGGCTAAACAGCCTTATGGTACGCTTGTTCCAGGCATGCCATTTGTTTTGACTACGAGAAGGAAGAAGAAGTTAAATGCTGATGAGTACCTGTTTATATGGGCGAAAGTCGGCAATGGCAATTGTAAAATAAAGATCAACGGTGACTGCATGATTTATTATAGACAATAAAGTGTACTCAATTCATATTCGGTACTTATTATACTGTTCATTCCGTTCAACCCATCCTGTAATTATTCTTCACTTTTATTGAAGATAGCAATGTTATCACCAAATGCTAACACTGTTATTCTTTTACCTTGAATTTTAATTCCACTCTTGAACGTTTCAATTTCCGTCATAGTTTCTTCGATGTATAGATTCAACAGTCGAGGCTAAAGATTACATCCTTGTATTACACCATTTTTTATCCGAGCACTTCTTTCTTGGTCTTCAACTCTTACTGTTCCCACTTGTCTCTTGACACATTGTATAGTACCCGTTTTTTCTTATAGATTACCCCTATTTTTTCTCAGAATTTCGAACATTTTGCACTATTTTACACTGTCGAACACTTTTTCCAGGTCGATAAATCCGATGAACCTGTCTTGGTTCTTCTTTAGTCTTGCTTCCATTATCAATTGAAACGTCAGAGCTGCCTCTTTCATTCCTTTACGTCTCCTAAAGCCAAACTGATAGTCACTTAACTCAGCCTTAAAACTCTTTTCCATTGTTCTGTATACTATTCCAGTCAGCAACTTCGATGCATGAGCTGTTAAGCTGATAGTGCGATTATTTTCGTACTTGTCGGCTCTCGCAATCTTCGGGATTGGGTGGATGATTTTTTCCGAAAGTTAGAGTCATACATTCACACTAACATTACAGTCGTTTTCTTGTAACTTTCTAACGTACTGTTGTCTATCCCCACGGTCAGTATTAGAATGAGAATTCCCAAGTCAATTAGGAATTAAATAAATAGGAAGCGCAAAGAAGGTAAGACAAAATGGCTCCATAAAAAGTTGAGAAATCGAAACCGTTTCTTGGTTGTTTGTTTTCGCTTTCTACGATTGGCAATGACACCAAAAGCAAACGCTTTTTTGTTGAATGCATTGTGACTTTAGAATGTGTTTTGCCTCTTTTGGATAGCATGATACAACAGAGAATTATTGACGTGTGTATTTTCAATTAGATCTGAAGCCGTGTTGACTTCAATAAACGTATAAACAGGCTAAACAGCCGCGAGGATCTGAAACAAAGAGGAGAAGCGGGCAGGTTGAAGCAGCGTGTCGTTGCAGAGCCTAGTTTGCCCTGGACGCCATTTTCCTGGTTTCGTCATTACAAAAGAACTTTTAATAATGGAATAATTAATCAGTGTAAATTATGAACGCTACACTGAAAGAATTATGAGAGTTACACCAAAAGGATTTACAACTCGAAACAAATATTACTGGTAACTTCCTAGCAGATTAACACTTAGACAGGAATATCGTTTTACACTGCGCTTTAGAAACACCCTCCTCAGAGGCAGGTAGGAAGTTGGAACATCCGCCTATGGGGCGAATATCGCATTTTTCTGACATTACATTAAGCCGTTGTTGAATATTGCGTCTTATCTGAAAATCTGGAATGAATGAAGCGTTGAAGTTTGAAGACTTTAATTTTTTATTCACCTTTGGAAAGAGAATTCATCAGCCACGAAAAAGGTTTTATCAGTCTTATAATATGTATTAGCTACACAGAGATAAATGACAGTCACTTCGGTAGTCCTGAGTTAAAGTAACAGAGGAATTTGAGACACGTGGTAAATCTGGAGGGGTCACATTCCATGTTTGGTGTGTTTAGCACATTATCGTCATGGTTGAGAGTGCTCTCTTTTTCAGACGGGTGGTGTCGATCGACTTTAGTAATAGTGGTTGCATTCTCTTCATAGAAAATAATCTGTTGCATTTCATTGTTGTATATTTCTGAGCCTGTGTCGGGTTCTGGTGTTGACGCATTGTTTATGTCAGTACTTTATGAATCACTGGCGTCAACTTCAAAGCCAGAGTCGTCAGAAAACGCGTCCTCTGTCTTCTGCATAATTCGTCTGCTTCTGTTAGACACATTTGCTAGTATTTTTCCGCCGTACCACCCTACAAAACATTTAAGAACCAACAAATGCTAAGACTTCCTTGTAATGTAATTAATGAAAAGAGTTGTAAGAAGAGTGGCTACCTACATCCACAAATCTGAAAACAACTAAGAAACAACTGTAAAATGAATAAGCCATACTAAATGAAATCAACACTGATGCTGTCCAAAGTACATACCTATGTATATGAAATATTTGGAAGGAGTAAAATTGTACTCTATAAAGGAAGAAAACCAGACTAGGACACACTGAAGTCGCGCTTAAAAATACATAATTTGGGAGGTGTGATTTTATGTAAAAAGTTATTCAAAACAAATTCCGCTAAGCAAACTAACCAAAAACATAAATTAAACTGTGCGTAGTCAGGTAGCTAAAAATGTCGTGTAAAAGAACTTAATAAGTTCGATTATCCGCCTGTGAGTAGCAACCGTGAGACTTTTAATAATGGAATAATTAATCAGTGTAAATTATGAACGCTACACTGAAAGAATTATGAGAGTTACGCCAAAAGGATTTACAACTCGAAACAAATATTACTGGTAACTTCCTAGCAGGCGGATGAATACTTTCTGAGGCGGATGAATACTTGCTCTTACCTGGAACGTCAGCCAGTGAGTTTGCGTGGGTGCGGAATGGAGGCAATTTTGTTAGGTAAATTGCCACGACGAGTCACATGATCTTCTTTGCACTAGGAATAAATATCAAATAAGACTCTCGTAGCCGGCTAGAAGCGCAAGGTGATTTTCAGCGCCTCTAGCGGTACTAACTTATACCATACCCGCTTGTCAAACGGATGCTCCGTTGTAAGTGTTCAAATTGTGTGACTGGGGAAGATCCAATCATTAGACTTCAGTGTTTTATCCAGGCATTCCGAATGACCCGCCCTCACAGATTCATTTCTGCCTTCCAAAGTTTACAAAACCTCATCGCGCACGTTCCTGGGCTAGCAATATTATTCACAAAACCACTTTATTGAAGGAACTGAAGGAAACTTTACTTCAGGCAGAAGTTATTGAAACTGTCATACCTTCAGTTTCATGTTGCTGGGCAGACGTGGCAACAAGGTTCTTCTTCATAAAATCAATAATTTGAGTGCTGTATCGTTATTCAAACTAGATTTCATTTTGTACGCGGTGTATAATAATTAACAGCGAAAACTGAAATGGAGAAAACTGTACAATAATAGAACCAGCATACGATTGTATATATGTATTTAAAATCAAACCTCAATTTATTCCACCTGTAATTGAGCTCAGATTTTACCTCTGACGTACCTTAACAATGGAAACGATACTACTTCAGCACGTTATGCACTATCTACTCAGAAGTATCCGGACACCTGTATGTATCGCCGAATTGAAGTTGATATCAGAAGGGGCCGATCCGTCAGTATAAATTGAGCTATGGAGTATTGTGTTGTCAGTTCAGAAACTGTAACAGCAGAAAGGGTAGGTAAGGACAGCTCCAGTACCGAAGTTCAAAACATGGTTCCAATGGCTCTGAGCACTATGGGACTTAACTTCTGAGGTCACCAGTCCTATAGAACTTAGATCTACCTAAACCTAACTAAACTAAGGACATGACACACATCCATGCCCGAGGCAGGATTCGAACCTGCGACCGTAGCAGCTGTGCGGTTCCGGACTGAAGCGCCTAGAACCGCTCGGCCAGCGGCCGGCAGTACCGAAATGTAGTCATGGGATGTCACCTGAGTAATAAATCCATCACGGTCATTCCTAACACCCGCCTACACTGGCGTGCACAGTAAAGTATCCACTTTCGGCTCGGGCAGGTGCGCTGACCTCAGTACTAATACGCCCCGCAGATTAACGACATTGGGCTTTGCGCCGGCTATCCAAGATGTGGTGTTTAGGCGGTTTCTCCCTTCCCACTAGGTGACTGGCAGGCTGGTACCCACGTCCGCCTCAGATCCTCACCTGCACACAGAATTTACTCTCGACACAGACACATGGAGTATCCTAGGTATAAATAGAAGACTGTGATGTTAGATGTTTAGTCTCCTAAAACGTATAAACAGTCTGAGCAGCAGACGTTTCAGCTCTTCTACAGCAGCGCAGTTCGACAGTCGGTGATGTGACTGTGACGTGGAAACACAAAGGAACAACAGATAAACGAGGATCAGGCAGGCTTCATGTACTAGAGAATAGGGACCCTCAATAGACACGGAGTGTTGTAAAAAAATCACATGAAAATCAGAGGAAAGAATCAACTGTGAATTCCAAAGTGCTACTAGCAGTCAGCTGACGCAATGACTGTGCGCAGGGAGTTGAAAGGAATGGGGTACAAAGGTTCTCACGTCCCACACATTTCTATTGTCAGTGCTAGTGGCGCTTTAGGTGGTGTAATGAGCGACACTATAGGACAGTGGCTGAATGAAAACTAGTGCTTTGGGATGATGAATCTCTCCACACCCTATGGCAGTCCAGTGGAAGGGTTTAGGTTTGGCGCATGCTTGGACATCCTTACTTGCCATCGTGTGTAGCTCCAACAGAAGAACGGAGAAGGTGGTATAACAGTGTGGCATTGTTTTTCGTGGTTAGGTTGCGGAACCATAATGCGCTTAAGAAAGCGCTAAACGTCAAACGATAAAACAGATTTTACAGAATTCCGTGCTGCATAGAGTAGAGGGACAGTTCACAGGCAGAATGAGATTGCACACATTAATTTTGTGACAGTGTTTCGTGGACAGTAACATTTCTGAAACGGGCTTGTCTGCCCAGAGTCCCTACCTGAACCCAAGGGAGCACCTTTGGGTTGAGTTATAACGTCAATTGTGCTCCTGATCCCAGCGTCCATCATCACAGTACCGGTCAGCTTTACTTTTCTGGCCGAGCCACCGAGCGAAGCTGCTAGGCGATATAGAAGATGCTGTTGTAGTCGCTTTGGCCGAGATGGACGGATGAGCGCCGCCTCTGGAGTCTGCTCTGGGGGTTTGACTGGAGAGCAACTAACAGGGTAACAAATTTTTCAGTTTTTTTTCTTTTTGTGTATGGTTGTTAAGAAGTTTTGCGAACTTCGTAGGTGGACTTCTGTGTGTGAAGAAAGATAATAATAGCTTTAAGACCGTGGGCTGTAGTTTTGGATATTGTGTTGCTTATTATGGTGTGAGGATATTTCAGACATTCTTTGGTCGCTCGAGGCACCCTGACACGCTGCTAGCGTTCATGTTTGATAAAGCCTACATTTTCGAGATGGTTGGATGTGGGATGTAATGTTTCAATTTTTTCGATGAGCTGCTGCGATAAGAGTCAATTAATTCATCGATCGTGGGTTGAATCACTTCGTCATGGAGATGTCGAACCTTGGCCCTTGTAGGTTCCCGAGGTTTAGGCGGAAGCATTGGTTGTGGAGTACCTAGTTCGGGATGTGACGTGCTTGTTGCCCTTATGTTGAACAAGCACAGAGTATTGCCAGGAGGGCTCTATGTCTATCGATTTCAGAGAAGCTACAGCTGTCACGTGTGTTCTGCCTTCCACTAGGAGGCGGGAGGGACTGCGGGAAGCCTTCAACAGCTGTAGAAGAGACCATACCGCGGCAGTTGACTTCGACCTCGGGTGTGTGAGGTTGCGGGAATTGAATCGGTTGTCGGCTCTTTGACTGTCAACTCTGCCTGTGAGAAGAATCCCCGATATAACCCACGATACAACAGCCACGTCGGTGAAATCATATGTTCTTGTTGCTTTGTGCTGTTCATAGTAAAGCAAAGTTGTTCCTTGGTTCGAAATGTGTATCAGAGCAAGGAAATACACACTGGATTGCTGATGGGGATGGGGGAAGCGGGAGTGCGGCTACGTAGAGTGTTGTTTTGTGCTGTCAGAACCACAAGATCGCCGCGACACAGAAGGAGATGCTGATCCTCTGTCTGAAATTTCCTACTGGCTTTGCGGCCGATGGAAAACTATGAGATAACCAAAACCAAGGAAACTTCCTGGCAGATTAAAACTGTGTGCTGGACGGAGACTCGAACTCAAGACTTTTGCCTTTCGCGGGCAAGTACTCCGTCGTCTTAGCTACCCAAGCACGACTCACGCCCTCGTCCTCACAGTTTTACTTCTGCCAGTACTTCGTCTTCTACCTTCCAGGTCCCGAGTTCGAGTCTCGGTCCAGCACACTACCAGGAAGTTTCATTTCAGCGCACACTCCGGTGCAGAGTGAAAATCTCATTCTCAAAGCTAAGGAGTTCTTACATAATTGGATTTTATGGTTAGTATCCGTTCGTGGAAGCTCACGGGAAGGAAAGGGTGATACCTGTTTGCTAGTAACTTTCATTGGCGCCTGTAATGACGGTTGGTGAAATAGCGATAAATGAGGAGTTGTCTTTGTTCTAGTGAATTGCCTTAAAGCTAAAGCATTGTAATGATCAGTTATGAAATATCAAACGTATTACTGTATGTTCATCCTCAACAGTCCAGTTGCCACTTTTGGACTTTATTTTAGTTAAGTAGCTTTAGTATTTTAATAAACACTGTCCAAGGTAGTATCTCTCTTTTTTTAATGTATTGGATCAGTTGGTAACATAAAATAAAAAATAAAGTGCACTTTAATATTAACGTTCTTTAAGTACCCAATTTTTTGTATTTTTGTGAGTGGTGTTGGGGTAGCGCCGGTGATGAAAACGTCCTTCGACCAATGTTCGAAACTCGCCACCGCTAAAATTTTGATTGATAATCAGCAATAGCGGCCGAGGACTTCCGGCGTAAGAAGTCAGCCTCATTCAGCCAACAGACTTGTCAAAGAGGGCGGAGAAGCGGAATGAGGTTTAGAGCACTCCGTTCCCCTCAAGCCGGAAGAATTAGCAATGACCAACGGCATGAGGATGCAGAAACCAATGGAAGCCACTGCATTAAAGACACATAACGCGTATCCACAGGACATGTGGCCTGTAATTGAAAAAGTGCCATGATGAACTCTCCATTGACAAAATATTTCGTAATAGTTCCTCATTCTGATCTCTGGGAGGCGACTGCCAAGGGTGCCATGAGAAAAAGAATGAATCACCATCGAAAGACCGTTCTACGAGTCGGGACGTGGAATGCCAGTAGATTGAATGGCAAACTAGAAAATTTGAAAATGAAAATGAAAAGGCTCAATCTAGACACAGTAAGGGTCAGTGAAGTGAAATGGAAAGAAGAGAAGGGTTTCTGGTCAGATGAGTATAGGGTAATATCAACAGCAGCAGAAAATGGTATAGCGAGTGTAGGATTCGTTATGAATAGTAAGGTAGGGCAGAGAGTGTGTTACTGTGAACAGTTCAGTGGTAGGTCTGTTCTTATCAGAATCGGCGACAAACCAACATCGACGACAATAGTTCAGGTATACATACCGACGTCGCAGGCTGAAGATGAAAAGATAATGTATGAGTATAATGAAAGGGTAATACAGCACGTAAATGAAGATGAAAGTCTAGTAGTCATGAGGGACTGGAATACAGTTGTAGTGGAAAGAGTAGAAGAATAGGTTACAGGTGAATATGGGCTTGGGACTAGGACTGAGAGAGGAGGATGACTTATTGTGTTCTGTAATAAATTTCAGCTACTAATAGCGAATACTCTGTTCAAGAATCACAACAGGAGGATGTATAACTGGAAAAGGCCGGGCGATACGGGAAGATTTCAGCTAGATAACATCATGGTCAGGCAGAGATTCAGAAATCAGATACTGAATTGTAAGGCATAACTGGGAGCAGAAATAGACACAAATCGGATTTTAGTAGTGATGAACAGTAAGTTGAAGTTTAAGAGATTAGTGAGGAAGAATCAATACGCAAAGGAGTAATATACGGAAATACTGAGAAATGACAAGATACGCTTGAAGTTCTCTAAGGCAACAAGAATAGCTCAGTTCGCAGTACAGTTGAAAAGGAAAGGACATAACTAAAATGAGCAATCACAAAAGCTGGAGAGAAATGCATAGTTACAATGAAGGTAACTGCGAAGAAACCGTGGGTAAAAGAAGAAATACTTCAGTTGATCGACGAAAGAAGGAAGTACAAAAATGCTCAGGGAAATTCAGGAATACAGAGGTACAGGTCGCTAAGGGATGAAGAACATAGGAAGTACACGGAAGATAAGACGAATTGTCTGCAGGAAAAATGTGAAGAAATCGAAAAAGAAGTAATTATTGGAAGGAGTGACTCAGCGTATAGGTAAGTCAAATGAACCTTCGGTGAAATTAAAAGTAAGGGTGGTAACATTGAGGGTGCAACGGGAAGTCCACTGTTAAATGCAGAAGAACGGAGCAAGGAGGACATCAAAAGCCGACTGGCAATGGCAAAAAGGGCATTCCTGGCCAAGGGAAGTCTACTAGTATCAAACATAATCATTAATTTGAGGAAGAAATTTCTTTCAGCAGCCTAAGATTGCATAAATATTTTTTAAGAAAATCGGTTTCGACAGAATTTGCTCTCATCTTCAGGTCTTAAAAACCTTTTTTTTGTGAAACGTGTTTATTTTACGTTGGACGTCAGACAAAATTGTCATGCGGATAAAAATCAGCACATTATAAATTGTTTGCCCTAAGTAAAATATTTAAAATGGAACTTTCTCATTTTGAGAAGACCGGAAGAGCGATCTGTTTCACTTTCTGGGAACGTTCAACAGCCTAGATCGCATGAATATAACTTTATTTATGACAACCGGTTTAGACACACTTTGCTGTCATCTTAGGGACTTAAAAAATTTTTGTTGTGAGACGTGTTCTTCTTACGTTGGACTTCAGTGTTTTAACGCTGTTCCAATGTTACCTGACCGAGTGGCGATCGCTGTCGGCGTCATGTTTACAGAGCTTATGGTGCCCACTTGTGATCAATACGAATACTGAATAATTTTGATTATTTGTTGTAAATATTTAATTATAATAAAATGTCAGTTTGGAAAACTTAGCCAGCCGTTGTGGCTGAGCGGTTCTAGGCGCTTCAGTCTGGAACCGCGCGACTGCTACGGTTTCAGGTTCGAATCCTGCCTCGGACATGGATGTGTGTGATGTCCTTATGTTAATTAGGTTTAAGTAGTTGTACGTTCTAGGGGACTGATAACCTTAGAAGTTAAGTCCCATAGTGCTCAGAGCCATTTGAACTATTTTTTTAGGAGTTCTAAGTCTAGCGGACTGATGTCCTCAGATGTTAAGTGCCATAGTGCTCAGACCCATTTGAACCATATTTTTGGAAAACTTATGGCCTACAAGGCTCGGTTAGCGTCTAAACTAGAACGAAATTTGTCCTTCTTACTCTCCTTGTACTATTTACTTCTTTTGGTGTTGCTGAAAGACGTACTTCTTGGTATTTACATACGAGAATTCAAGTTATAATTTGGTTTTCGTAGAATCGGACGGTTCAGGACGTTTCTCGGAATAAGCGATGTCTTATTTTCGCTTCCATGTTCGAACTCGCCAGTAAGGGATAGAGTTGTATGGTTAGTCGTAGAATCTTCACCCGTTTCTTCTGGATGTACGGTTTGAAGTGTAGTTTGGAGTCCAAAGTAGCTGCAAAACTTGGTTAGTCCATGCAGTTTCTCGGTAGTTGAGCAGTTAATTCCGTAGCACCGGACATTGCCGATACAACATCACCACCCTCGCTTTGTCAGCATTAGGGGAGATCAAATTTTCCTTAGCCCATCCCTCTGTGACTGTCAGCTTTTAACGTCAGATGACTGCGTTCACGCAGCGATCACTGGTTAAGAGGGCTGTGTCATCCGAGAAATGAGGGAGCGCCACTTGTGGTAAGAATGGGAGATCATTCGTCTAAATGACAAAGCGTAAAGATAACACCAGTGATACCTGGGGGATGCCATCTGTTAGTTGTTAGAGCCTGGATCGTTGCTGAAAGAAGCAGTCAAACAGTCGTATGCAGGTTCCTTAGTTTCTGAAGGTTGATCAACAGTTTGTCTTTCCAGGCTCTGTCGATGTCATTCTCCGCATCCATAAATACTGATGCCTGTAGCTGGACATGTTTAAGTTGTAAGCAGTGTACTTTGACATGCGTGCTATGGTTTCCACTCCGGTCTTGTCGTTCTGTCGTGCTGCCTTGTTGTTGGTGCATCACTGTCTGTCTTTTGTGGTTTTCAGTAAATGGAAATGCTGTGTGGCTAGGGCCTCCCGTCGGGTAGACCGTTCGCCTGGTGCAAGTCTTTCGAGTTGACGCGACTTCGGCGACTTTGTGTCGATGGGGATGAAAAGATGATGATAAGGACTACACAACGCTCAGTCCCTGAGCGGAGAAAATCTCCGACCCAGGCAGGAATCGAACCCTGGCCGTTAGGTATGACATTCCGTCGCGCTGACCACTCAGCTACCGGGGGCTGACGTGGTTTGCGGTAACTCACAGTCGACGCCCTCGGCCGGTCGGCCAGCGCCTTCCAGCAACTACAGCAACAACAGCAGCTCTGCAGACAGTGTGTGCTAGAAAACGAAATGGTCTGGGTGAATAACATCGTCTTCCGATATCAGATGGCGTATCCGTTGGAGAATCAGTCGTTTTATCATCCTAGATAATACTGACAGCAAGCTGATTGGTAGATAGTTCATTGGCTGGCTAAATTCTTTGCCACGTTTGGATAGTGTTTCATCCGAATCGGACAGCAGCACAGCAACATGCAATGACTGCAGATGCGTATAAGCAGTACCAATGGCTTTCGTGGAAGGTACTTTAATTGTTAGTTGATTATCCTGTTCGGGCCAATGGTTTCCAATGCAACTTAGGATTTCCTTGACTTCCGCTGTCTACATCTATTTCTGCATTACATGGATACTCCGAAAATCGCGCTTAAGTGCGTGGCAGAGGATTCATTCAACCATCTTCACAATAATTCCCAGTTATTCCTTTCTCGAATACCTATGTCTTTCCGTGCAAGCTCTGTTTTACTTACTTTATGATGATGATCGTCTACCTACGTAGGTCGGCGTCAACTAAATATTTTCACTTTCGGAATGAAATTTCATGACTGAAATTTCGTGAGAATTTATCACCACAACGAAAAACGCGTTTGTTTTAATAATGTCCACTCCAGAACCTGTTTCATGTCAGTGACACTCTGTTTCTTATTTCCCGATAATACAAAACGTGCTGTTCTTCTTTGAACTTTCTCTTTGTATGGCGTTAATCCTATCTCGTAAGGATTCCACCCGAGCAGCACTACTTCAAAACTCTACGGTCTAGCATAGTGAACACATTCATCTGTTGCATTTTCTAAGTGTTGTGGTTCTGCCAATAAAACGAGGTCTCTGGTTCGCCCTCCCCACTACATTTTCTATGTGTTCTTTCCAATTTAAGTTGTTTGTAACTGTAATTCCTAGGTATGTAGTTGAGCTGCTGTTGCTAAGCATCTGAAAATATATTGCTTATAATTTGAACATCTCTAACTGCACCACAGCAACTGGAGTGCAAGTTGACTGGGAGTGTCCCGGATTTCTTGCCTCCCGTATCTGCTCTGTGACGCTTCTTCATCGCCCTTGTCTAGTGCCAAGTTGTGCTCGTGAGGCTCACCGTGAGTGTGTGCATTGGTGCCGAGAGACGCTCACTGAATTTAAGATGCGGACGTCCTTATGTCGACGACGAGGCAATAGAGGAATGTGGTTGGATTCCTCCCGCGACAATTACATTCTGATCGGTTTCAGTTATAAGTAAACCTATTGCTTAATTTATTTCCATTGTGTCATCAATTAAAGTTCCTTAGGTTGCAGTTGCGTCCTTTAACATTCTGTTGATGAAATTCTCTGTTGAATTTTTTTTACAACTTCTGTAATTAACCTGTTGCAGTGGCTGGTCTCGTACAGAAGGCTATTTTTACTCTCATGAAACATTATTAATTAGAGTCGCTTGTTTGTGAGGCAGTGGTGTAATTCCATGTTTTATACCTTGCTAAATTAATTTCTTATTTACATTATACGTGGTGGCCTCCGAAAAACTGTACAATTTTATTTGATTATTACGAGATTCAGCGAACATTTACACCAGTATAAAATACTGATAATTGTTCTACGCTCATTGCTGTTACTGTAAATGCTAATACAAGTTCATTTTTAAAATGTATATCGCACAAATGGCTTCCATTCTTCACGATATATTACTGAAGATGTTTGTGGGAAGTTCTCATTACGTTCTCATTAACTTCTTAACAAATAACCTCCGTAAATTCTCTGGTTGTGGCTTTCATATTATGAGTGCACGTCGGCCATGTGTTTCAGTAATAACAGAAGGCTTCTGTTATTGACAAACCTGTTCTGATGTAAGCTTACCTCTTAAGACATCACCAGAAAATGGTTCAAATGGCTCTGAGCACTATGGGACTTAACTGCTGAGGTTATCAGTCCCCTAGAACTTAGAACTACTTAAACCTAACTAACCTAAGGACATCACACACATCCATGCCCGAGGCAGGATTCGAACCTGCGACCGTAGCAGTCGCGCGGTTCCAGACTGTAGCGCCTAGAAACGCTCGGCCACCCCGGCCGGCGACATCACCAGATGTCCTGGTTAGTTCTACCCAATGCTGTGCAGAAATTGCACCTACTCACCGTGTCTCCCGGCACTAACTTTTATGCCACTTGTTGCTTACAAGGCTGACCTTAAATCCCTGTTTACATTCCTCCGAAAAGACATGCGAGGGATCTGTAATGTTATGGAATGGCGACTGACTGATCGCTGTGGGCTTCGTTGCAGACTGCACGAACTCATAGGATACTTTCTCCGGCTGGAACTGATACTTAGGTCCCTTACGCAACACACTCGTTACAGAACCCGTCCAGGCCATTCTTTGATCCATCTGGATATTGTCCTGTCTGGAACACGGAAAAGGCGATGTCTTAGACGGCGCTTTGCGAGGTGGACAGCCCTAACGCCGTGCACACGACAGAACTCCTCAATGCCTCAATACGCACTTACACTGACGAAAAGTCAATACTGCGTTAATTGGCATGATATGTTGGCCCGATTAGATGCAGTAGATGGCATGTGCACATCTACAATCTAGCAGGATGGCTAACTGGAACTGTACTATTTTCCGTGGGCCACTCTGTAGTTTTAGTGTCATAGAGTTCATTATTGTTAAATAGAATTTAAGATTCTCTCTTAGTTATATGTTTTGTTTTGTTGATAGAGGGAACATACCGTTTAGAACAAACAATGCTAGCCGGCATATGTATGTAAATTATCATTTTTAATGTTTACTTTTTAATAAACCATTTGTAGATTATTGTTAAATATATTGCTCGCCATCAGTCCAGTTGTCTCACTCACCTTCCGCTACGTATCAATTTGTGTACAGAGTGAGCGAGCGAGTACTGCGCGTATGATTGCCTCATCGCTTGAAAGTTAACTGTACGACCGCGGCGGAAGAACGCATGTGCCTTTCTATGCACGGGACTGCTTTCTCGAACCACTAGCGACGTAACTAGTCTCTTGCAGCAAGTTTTCGCATAAGGTTTCATTATATCTGGCGCGACGGGGTGGCACCGAGACTTTGATGAGCGTATATTGCCTGTTAGCCGCAGAGATAGGAGCAGCCAACTAGGTGATATGGCAGGGCCAAACTGCGACACGCCGCGCTAACTAGGTGCCCACGAGGTGAATTTATGCCATTACTGAAACTCTGCTGACCTGACGTAAACGTGTTACCGCGGCGAAAGCACCAACTTCTCTGCGGCTGGCGTTGCTTGCTGCACGGTCGCAGAATCCAGGGAGAGGCACCTCGGCTTCACACCGCTGTTCCCAAAGCCAGCACAAGTTACCTGCTCAAACAGCGCTTCAGTATGCCATGCAGAATAGTCCGTACAGTACTGTAGCCATGCATGCACTGTAAATTATTCTATGAATATTTAAATACAGCTTGCATCTCTATATACACACATCAAAAAATTTTCTCATCACCTCGATTCCGAATAGTTACTGAATCTGTACAGGAAATTAGAATGGAGCTCAACATAAACGTCTTCTCCGCACTTTTTATTGCTCGTGAAAACCACACATTGCATGTTGTGCCACCATACAGCGAGACCTTCAGAGGTGGTGGTTCAGACTGCTTTACACACCGGTACCTCTAGTACCCAGCAGCATGTCCTCTTGCATTGATGCGTGCCTGTATTCGTCGTGGCATACTATCCACAAGTTCATCAAGGCACTGTTGGTCCTCAACGGCGATTTGGCTGGTGGGTCATGTCGTCCGTAAACAGCCCTTTTCAATCCATGCCAGGCGTGTCTGATAGGGTTCATGTCTGGAAAACACGCTGGCCACTCTGTTCGAGCGATGTCGTTATCCTGAAGGAAGTCAATCACAAGATGTTGCACGATGGGAGCGTTGATTGTCGTCCATGAAGACGAATGCCTCGCCAGTAGGCTGCCCCCACATGGTTGCACTATCGGTCGGAGGATGGCATTCACGTATAGTACAGCCGTTACGGCGCCTTGCATGACCGCCAGCGGCGTACGTCGGCCCCGCATAATGCCACCCCAAAACAGCAGGGAACCTCCACCTTGCTGCTCTCGCTGGACATTGTGTCTAAGGCATTCAGCCTGACCGGTTTGCCTCCAAACACGTCTCCGACGATTGTCTGGCTGAAAGTATATGCGACACTCATCGGTGAAGAGAAAGTATTGCCAATCTTCAGTGGTCCATTTGGCATGTTTTTGGGCCCATGTGTACCGCGCTTCATGGTGTCGTGGTTGCAAAGATGGACCTCGCCATGGACGTCGGGAGTGAAAAAAATGGTTCAAATGACTCTGAGCACTATGCGACTTAACTTCTGAGGTCATCAGTCGCCTAGAACTTAGAACTACTTAAACCTAACTAACCTAAGGACATCACACACATCCATGTCCGAGGCAGGATTCGAACCTGCGACCGTAGCGGTCACTCGGCTCCAGACTGTAGCACCTAGAACCGCACTGCCACTCCGGCTGGCGTCGGGAGTGAAGTTGCGCATCATGCAGCCTATTGCGCACAGTTTGAGTCATAACACGACGTCCTGTGGCTGCACGAAAAGCATTGTTCAACATGGTGGCGCTGCTGTCAGAGTTCCTCCGAGCCATAATCCGTAGGTAGCGGTCATCCATTGCAGTAGTATCCCTTGGGAGGCCTGAGCGAGGCGTGTCAACGACAGCTCCTGTCTCTCTTTGTCTCCTGCATGTCCGAAAAATATCGCTGTGGTTCACTCCGAGACGCCTTGTTGAGAATCCTTCATGGCACAAACAATGCAGAAGCGATCGTACCGCGGTATTGGCCATCTAGGCATGGTTCAACTATATATAGACAACACGAGCCGTGTACTCTCTTCCTGGTGAAATGACTGGAACTGATCGGCTGTCGAACCCCCTCCGTACAATAGGTGCTGCTCATGAATGGTTGTTTACATCTTTGTTTAGTGACAGTCAAAGGGACTGTGTGTGTGATACAATATCCAGTCAGTGCCTAACTTCAGGAGTTCTTGGATCCGGGGTGATGCTAAACTTTTTTTGATGTGGCAGTATCCTGTCTGACTGACTGACCCATCGCCCAGACCAGACCGCTAAGGATAGAAACTTGGAGTTTGGAGAAGGTGTGGATCTTATGCTGTAAGCTACGTTTAAGAACGAATTTTTCGAAATTCCGAACCTAAGGGGTGAAGCAGGCTATGAAGAGTCGGTTTGAAAATTGTCACCATTAACGCAATTTAAAATTAGAGCTACGAAAATTGATATTTGGTTTCTCGGTGAGAAATAAAGAAATAGGTGGTTCCACATTTTTGGCAATTTAACGCTTTGCAGGGTTAAATGATGAGTGATAGTTTTCTTTCGACTATATAAAATATTTTAAAGCTATATATACGGACACTGATACTTGACTTCCAGGTCACAAATAAAAATATACACGTTTAGTATTTTGTAAAGTAAATCCCTAAGGGGGTGCACGATGAGACGTTTGATGAAGTTATTTTATTATGAAAGCATATTAAATTTAATTCTATGAAAGTTTAAATTTGCCTTCTCAGTTGGAAATTAAAAAAAATGTCTCAGTGCTTTTGGAAATTCAACCCCTATGGGGATGAAATGGGGGATGAAACTTTTTATGGAAATATTTCATTGTGAAGGTTTTTTTAAAACCTAAATGTTTCAAAATTGGAGTTCCGCTTCTCGATAAAAGTTGAAAAAGACGTGTTTCACTTTGTTTGGAAAGCCAACCAATAAGGGGGTGAAATGGGGCAGACATTCACTGACTCATCACCGCCCTTCCCAGATCGCTAAGGATAGAACTTGAAGTTTGAGTAACGTGTGGCTCTTATACCGTAGGCACTCCCAAGGGAGTGAAATGGGGGATGAAAGACTTTTTGTAAGTATGTCGCTATTCAGGGCATTCTGAAGTTATAACTAAGAAAAATGATATTTGGTTCCTCAGTCAGAGGACAAGAAACACATATTTCAGCAATTTTGGAAATTCAGTCACTAAGGAGATAAAATGCTGGGTAAAAGTTTTTCGAAAATAAATAATTGCTGAGGAACTACTAAAGGATTTTTAAGGCTACATATATGACAGTAGATGATTTATTTCTCCGCTGGAAATATGAAAATACGAAAATACGCTTTCAGTGCTTCTGAAAATTCAAACCCTAAGGAAGCGCAACAGAGGATGAAAATTTTTGAGAAAATATTTCGTTACATTAAAAAAAAAAATTTAAAGCTTACTTTATGAAAATTAGTATTTCACTTGTCATTTAGATAAAGAGATATTTACTGCAGGATGGAAGTTAGTTTGAAAATATCCTCACAAGAACGCAAAAGGCATGATTAATTAAAAATCTCTTTTTGGTCAGACGTTCATTTGAGGAAATCCTTGCTTATACAGCCTTAATTAACGTGAAAAGCTTAGAAGATGTTGCCATTGGTGAACAACATAAAAATTCTATTAAATAAAAACGAAAAACTGTCTCCAGGTCATACAATCTACGAGAGGCGAAAGCAGCCGCTAAGACAGTTTTAATATATTTTCCTGGACCTGTATATTCACGGGGTCTGTACGTTAATCTGGATACTGCTGTATTACTGGTAGAGTGTGGCCGGGAACCCTTTCTGTCACCACCCTTTCCACTACGAGGAGAAAATTGTGTGCTTCATCTGTTTGCGTCTTGTGCGAGGCTGTGAGAAGGTTTCTAAACGTCTGCAAATCGTGTAACTGAGGCGGGACCAGCCCGGTAACCACCTAGTCGAACGTAGAGAACCGCCGAAAACCTCATCCTGGCTGATGAACACAACGGCCCTCACTGTTAACGCGGCGGGCGGATTAGATTCTGGGCGGGCACGCCTACCCGAATACGTGGCTACCGGGGAGGACAGATAGTTAAAATTAGTACTTAATACATTTTTATGGCATTAATTTCATTTTTAACGCATGGTATATAGGTGCCCAACTTCGCCATCAAAATCTAGTATTTCCAAGAGTAACTGATGGTCCATCGATTTAGTTTCTGAATATTGTCCCCTAGAATCATCGGTGTGCATTGTTGCTTTCCTTGGAGAGGGAAGAGGTTGAAACGTTGAAACTGTCAACGTCTTTGTTCCATTTTTTGTTATGTTGTTAACATGTAATAGTGCACTGTAGCTGAAAAATAGAAACCAGATTCTTCCACATTATACACTGCTCAAAAGAATTAGAGGAACATTACTTTTGGCGTCTGCCATACGCCACTGAGCAATAACTCAGGACTGGATATACAACCAAAGTATAGCTTTAGATTTCACAAACTATACGTAAAAAAACTGAAATCTCTGTTAAGTGTCGAAGAACAAGTGAAAACAGTCTTTCATCTAGTCATCCTGGGAGCTTTCCACTGGACTTCAAGAGCTTCAGTAGTGTGTATGCCCTGAGCGTTTATCACTTCCTCACACCTACCCAGCATGCTCCACTAGGGTCTACGGTGGTTGTAAGTAGGCTGTTTAGATTTTTATATTGGTAATGCCACGTAGCGCTCTGGTTTGCATTGTTGTTGGCCATTGGAGCGTTGGGCAGTTGGCTGTTAACAGCGCGTAGCATTGCGCAGTTGGAGGCGAGCCACCAGCAGTGGTGGATGTGGGGAAGTGAGATGGCGGATTTGTGAGAATGGATAATCTGGAGGTGTGTCCATCAGAAACAGTACATTTGTAAGAATGGATGTCATGAACTGCTATATATATTATGACTATTAAGGTAAATACATTGTTTGTTCTCTATTAAAATCTTTCATTTGCTAACTATGCCTATCAGTAGTTAGTGCATTCCGTAGTTTGAATCTTTTATTTAGCTGGCAGTAGTGGCGCTCGCTGTATTGCAGTAGTTCGAGTAACGAAGATTTTTGTGAGGTAAGTTATTTGTGAAACGTATAGGTTAATCTGAAAGTCAGATTGCGTTGCACTAAGAAAATATTGTGTGTCAGTTTAGGCACAGTCATGTATAATTTTTCTAAGGGGACGTTTCAAGGTCATACTGTGTAATCCATTTCCATTCTTCACTCAAAGCCCTTCAGAGATCTTGGAGGGTCCGTGGTGGAATAGGATGACCAGCGACACATCTGTCAAGCATGTCTCACGTATCCAGAATGATGTTTAGTTCGTCACTCACCGCTGGCCATTCCATTGCTGCAAGTCCTAATGCCCACCACACAGACCCTGGCATTAGAAGGAATTCAGGGTGAACACCGTATGCAGTAGCAATCACCAAGTGTAACAGGATCTTTTCGACTTACTGTCTGGCTGTAAGACGACCATATACCACAAAAAGACGGCTGCCAAAACGCCTCCCTACATCATCACAGACCCTTGAACACATGCAGATTTCCTGTAAGTTTGGCAGGTGAAAAGAGGAATTCTTGGCGGACCACATCAAACCAGTCAGAAGACTGATGACTAGATACAGAGAAAAAGAAAAATGAGAGAAATAGTTTCCGTAAGTAGTGTTTGCTACTGATATTGGCTTGATATCTACGAGAGAAAGGGTTTCACTCCCGATACCAGTTCTTATGATAATTTTGAATGGGCTTAGTCTCAATAGATTTTTTATAATACACTGACAGTAGTCTATGATTTATAGTTCGTGCGGCGCACTAAACTTTAAAAGCATTTTAGTTATTTACCACAGCTAAAGAAACTCCATTAGGCCAGTGGAAGTATTTTTAGGTGAATTATATCTGTGAGCGGCATTTACCTAGAAAGACAACAAAATGTAGTTACTTCAGAACACAATCATCAGGTTTTAAAAATTAATAAATACAAATAAGCGATACATTAAAAACTAAGGCAGCTGTGTGAGATTATAATGATTCAGACGTTTTAAAACTATTGCTTTGTCTCACAGAAAAAAGTGTTTGGCGTGAGGTCCAACTGCCTAAGGTACAGTTTAATGTTGAACACACTGGTTCTGCAGAGTATCCCAGAGCATTATCTCGTTAGAACCACATCCTCCTTCTAATACATAGGGATATTTCCTGAAATAGTGCCGACAGATGCCCTTGCAAGAAAAGTCTGTACGGTGGCCATCTTAGTCGAGTAGGCAACAAGTACGGTCCAAGCAAATGGTAGCCTACGACAACGGCTCCCATATTTATTGTACAGTGTGGCACAATGGGTACGTCAGAGCGTCACAATACAGTCTCAAATCAACATCGTCTTAACGATGGTTGAAGAAGGTACTTTTCGTTGATCTCCATCGTGAGCGAGGTGGCGCAGTGGTTAGCACACCGGACTCGCATTTTGGAGGACGACGGTTGAAACCCGAACCCGGTCATTCTGATATAGGTTTTGCCTGATTTCCCTAAATCGCTTCACGCAAATGCCGTGATGCTTCTTTTGAAACGGCACGGCCAACTTCTTCCCCATCCTTCTCTAATCCAAAGGGACCGATGACCGCTCTGTTTGGTCCCCTCCTCCAAATCAATCAATCAAGCAACCAACAATGTTTAGTTCTCGCATTTGTTGTCCCTGTCATCGTATCTCTCAGCTAAGCCACTGAATTTTTGAGCATCCTATATCAATTCCCACTAATCGCTATGTTTTTACTATTACTACTATTTTATTATAATTTATTTTTATATTTGGCCTTGGTAACTGCGAATACGTGCCCTATGTACATAGAAATCACCAACGGAATTTAAAAAATAAAATAATATAAATTATTTAAATAAGGGGATGACTGAATTTATATGAATAACAGGCTGCAGACAGACAAGAAGTCAGGTACTGCTCTTTATTTACATAGGTAAGAGCACTCTCAGCTGCATTTTTCTATAGGTAATCTTCGTAGCTACTTACGCCAAAGTCGACTTAACATCAAATCTTAAGTCAGTGGAGATAAAACGCTGAGATAAAATAAGGGATGCGTGGCCTTCTGCAGAGGTGCACTTCGTGAGAAAACGCGCTGACTCACCTGGTCGGCGGCTGTCGCGAATGCCGGTACTCAGCATGCATTAGGTGTCACCGGCTGCTGCCAGCAACTAATTATCATCAATTTGTAACGTAATAGCCGCCACTGTAACATGCAATTAGCAAGCGCCAATCGGTAATCACTTATTAAATCATGACCGCAAACCTACCGACATGTCACACCTATGGAGCAAACGCATTCCTAAAAGATAAAGCTTGACTGTATGTGGTTTAATTTCATTCACTTTACCCGACTTGATCTTGGAAAATATCGTAATGGTTCCGTAACTTTAGCAAATTTAAAAGTCTTCATTAGGTAACCAGGTTCCGGAATATGTCCTATTAACTAACCAGGTTCCGGAATACGTCCATTCCGTATGCAGAAGTAGCAGCTAATATTTACTGAACACGGTAAATGTATGCATTACTTCGTCAGCTATTGAAAGTTTGGTTGCAGGTATTACCGGTGTGTACTGCTACCGAAAAGTACTCAGGTTCTCAGTTCGGGGGAGGGGGGGGGGGAGGCGTACTGAAATACCGCAACCGCAACATTTCGACAAGTGAATTTTGTTTTCTTTTTTTCTTTTTCCCTTGCGTCATTAATCTTATTAGTAGTTTGACGGGGACTTCAATTATTTCCTCTCCTCTCACAGCAGCACTTTACAGCTTACCTCCTTAATTATGTGTGTTCCAGTCTCTGTCTTCCTCGACAGCTCTTGCCCTCTGCAGCTCCTTGTAGTAACAGGGAAATTATTTACTAATATATGAAGAACACTTGTTATTTCATTCTGACTCCTCTTCTAGTGTTATCTACTTACTCCTTACCTCGTATATTCTGCGATGAGTCAGTTCATTTCTTATCAGTCCACTTAGCATTAAGCACTCTTCCACAGCACCACATCTCAAACACCTCAATTCATTTTCAGTTTTTCGAACACGACAACAGTTCATCACGTCATCAAATGAGTTCTTATTATACGTTACAGTCAGAACGGAAATTATGAATTAAGTAAGAAGTACTACTGTCTTAGACATTTCCCTGAACTCAGGCGATGTGTAGGCAGTGTGTGGACTGTCACTCTCATCGTCAGACATGAGATAATCTTATCTCTTCATGCTCCTATTTTACATCACATTACAATTAATTATGTAAGTAGGCTGTTTAGGTTTTTTTATTGGTAACGCCACCTCTGTATGAAAATCACTGGCTGTGCTGTGTGCAGTCTGTGGCTAGTTTGCATTGTTGTCTGCCATTGTAGTGTTGGGCAGCGGCAGCTGGATGTGAACAGCGCGTAGCGTTGCGCAGTTGGAGGTGAGCCGCCAGCAGTGGTGGATGTGGGGAGAGAGATGGCGGAGTTTTGAAATTTTTAAAACTGGATGTCATGAACTGATATGTATATTATGAGTTTTCAACATTATTAAGGTAAATACATTGTTTGTTCTCTATTAAAATCTTTCATTTGCTAACTATGCCTATCAGTAGTTAGTGCCTTCCGTAGTTTGAATCTTTTATTTAGCTGGCAGTAGTGGCGCTTGCTGTATTGCAGTAGTTCGAGTAACCAAGATTTTTGTGAGGTAAGTGATTTGTGAAACGTATAGTTTAATGTTAGTCAGGGCCATTCTTTTGTAGGGAATTTTGAAAGTCAGATTGCGTTGCGCTAAAAATATTGTGTGTCAGTTTAAGCACAGTTGTATAAAAATTGTTCTAAGGGGACGTTTCAATTATAATTGTATAATGCCTGACTTGCATAGAAAAATCCTTAGCAGAACTATCAATTAACAATTCAATGGTATCTATACATAACCACATTTAAATTGTCAGAAATAGCACAAAAAAGGTCCAAATGGCTCTGAGCACTATGGGACTTAGTATCTGAGGTCATCAGTCCCATAGAACTTAGAACTACTTAAACCTAACTAACCTAAAGCCATCACACACATCCATGCCCGAGGCAGGATTCAAACCTGCGACCTTAGAGGTCGCGCGGTTCCAGACTGAAGCTGCTACAACCGCTCGGCCACACTGGCCGGCAAATAGCACGTAGCAGTTTCCATCATTTCACTCCTATTTTACCATTTTATCAGACAGTCGTATTGGAAACGTGGTACCAAGCTACGACTGATGGCAAAGTTGAAGAGGTAAGAGTTTAGAGAAGAAGCTCCAAGGAGTAGCTAAATGTTGCAAGGAAAATATTTTTTATTTTCAATGTAGTTCCCATTTAGCTACCGACAGGAGGTAGAAAAAATAGCCTCCACACAACTATGACTTTCTAAAAGCTATTTTTACATTAGTGCACTTGTAATTAGTGTAAGGAAAGGAAACAGATTATGGTTTAAATCCATCCACGATAAAGTCATTAGAGCTCGGGCATCGAGATGGGAAGGAAAATGAGGAAGGAAAGAAATCATCGTCGGCCGCTGTGGCCGTGCGGTTCTAGGCGCTTCAGTCCGGAACCAGGCTGCTACTACGGTCGCAGGTTCGAATCCTGTCTCGGGCATGGATGTGTGTGATGTCTTTGGGATAGTTAGATTTAAGTAGATCTAAGTCTAGGGGACCTGATGACCTCACATGTTAAGTCCCATAGTACTGAGTGCCATTAGAACCATTTGAAAGAAACCATCCAGACAAATGCCTTACATGAAGTAGGAAAACCTCGTATAACCTGTCTGGATGACTGATTTGAAGCATAGTCTTTCTGAATGTGATGCCAGTGTCTTACCACAGTATACGAAGCTCCACTATCATGCAAGTGTAGGATAAAAGAACGAAGCTTAAGTCACCGCCAATAATCATTCGAAGAAGATACAGACGTCGTTCCTGTAGTGATCAACCCAAAGATTGATCTAGTGCAACTATCTTCTCTACTTTAACCAGACATTTCCGTTGAGCATAACTACTGCTCCCACATTAATTATATTCTACATGCCGTATCCAAGTCCACGTCTTCATCCACAAATTTATCCCCTACACCTGTAACGCCGCAGGCCTAGCAAACGGGGCTCAACATTGTGATGAGGGACTCTTGAAGCAGTACGCTGGCACAGCATTGCGTCAAAGCAAATACTGGGCCTGTCAGTGGCTGGCTAACCACTGAAACCAGGAAAACTTCGGCACATGGTATAAGTGACATTTACAGTAGCAACACTATAACAAACCCATTTTTCCGCCAAGAAGCCAACTAGGATCCAGGATCGAATAGGAGAGTCAGTCGAATCAACGAGTCATCAAGTCAGCGACTGTTACATAGTTGGCTTTCACCATGGAAGCTGATCCGTTCAACCTTCATCTCAAAAGAACCAGTCGCGAAGAGTTCAACGACTGGCTGCTGGGCCAAAGGGTGAACTGAGGCCGTTTTATCCATCAATCAACTGGTGCCTCTCTGGGCCAGTCGCTACTAGCCAGCTTACTCAGTAGACAATGTCAGTCTGCCACATCAGTCCTGACGTTGTCATTCCTAAGGATTTAAATACGATAAATCTCACGTTATTAAATTGTCGAAGTGTCTGTATTAAGATCCCATAGTTACTCTCCGAAATAAACAGTAGCAATGCCAATCTTCTATTAGGTACCGAAAGCTGGTTGAAACCAGACATAAAAAGCAGTGAAATTTTGAACTCGGATTGGACAATGTTTAGGAAGCATTGGACTGATGCTATGGGATGTGGTGTGTTTATTGCAGTTAAAAGCTGTTTAAACGCAGTTGAGATCAATACTGGGGGGTCTGTGAAATAGTTTGGATGAAGCTGTCAATCAGACAAGGATTGACCATTGTATTAGGACGTCTTTATAGGTCACCAACATAAGCATAAAATGTCGCTGAACGTTTCAGGGAATGTCTTGAGTACATACGAAATAAATATCCAAATTATCCATTAATTATAGGTGGAGACTTAAATCTGGCATCCATTGACCGGGAAAATTTCACATTTATCACAGGAGGCACAAGCAAAGACTCGTGTGAAGTTATTCTAGGAGCCATCTCAACAGAAAACTTTGAGCAATTGGTTAGAAAACCAACCTGAGATTGGAACATATTTGATATCTTGGCGAC
This sequence comes from Schistocerca nitens, assembly GCF_023898315.1. Lineage (NCBI taxonomy): Eukaryota > Metazoa > Arthropoda > Insecta > Orthoptera > Acrididae > Schistocerca > Schistocerca nitens. The sequence goes on from NC_064615.1 coordinate 709,224,857, forward strand.
AAACAAACTTGATTTTTTTGAGGAAGTTAATCTAGAAGAAGGTATTAGCGACCATAATGTCTTTGTGGCTTCTATGTCAGTGGAAGTTGCAAAAGAAAACAAAGAAACAGCGTAGAGTTTTCTTGTTTGGAAAGCAAATAAAAGTGTCATTAATGAATATCTTCATAGCTCCAAGCATTCACCGCGGGAGACAAAGATATTGAGCATCTTTGGTTGGAATTTAAATGTATTCTCCACCACGTGCTAGAGAAGTATCTGCCTAGCAAAAATATAGGGGAGGGAAAGGATCCACCTTGGTACAACAAACATATTAGGAAGTTGCTGAGAAAGCAGAGAATTTTGCACAGTCGCTCCACCGACAAAAAGAAATTATGCGAAATGAAAGCAGCTGTCAAAAGGTCAATGAGAGATTCTTTTAAAGAATTTGAAAGCAATATTTTATCTGCAGATTCTAAAAATAACCCCAAAAAATTTTGGTCGTATTGTAAAATCTATGAACGCTACAAATAATTCAATACCTTCTCTTGCTCACAGTACGGGTAATGTAACGGATGATGATAAACAGAAGGCCGATATTCTAAATTTATCTTTCAGAATCTAGTTTACGGTAGAGGACTGCAGCACCATTCCCCCTTTCAATTATCGAACAAACACAAAGGTAGCTGACATAGTGTTTAATGTATCTGGGAGTGTAAAACAGTTAAGATACTTAGATGATAGGAAGGCATCTGCCCCAGACGGTATCCCTGTAAGATTATATGTTAGCTATGCTACAAATATAGCACCATTCTTATCCATCATCTATCAGAGATAATTGGAACAGCGGAAAGTTCCACGGGACTGGAAGAAGACCCAGGTCATAGCAATCTATGAAAAGGGTAGAAAATATGATGCACTTAATTGCCGGCCAATTTCACTAACATTGATTTGTTGTAGAATCATGGAACACATTTTGTGTTAAGACTTAATAACATATCTGGACTCTAAGAAGCTCATCTGCAGAAACCAGCACGTTTTTAGGAAACAGCGGTCATGCGAGACACAGCTGCCCTTTTAGTGCATGTTATACAACAGGCTCTAGATGCCGGCTCCCAGGTTGATGCCATATTTCTCGACTTTGAAAGGCGTTCGACTCAGTTCCACACTTCGCTTGCTCCAAAAAGTGGGCGCTTGCGGTCTATCCGATGACATATGCGGTTGGATAGAAAGTTTTCTAACAGACAGAGAGCAGTATGTCGTCTTGAATGGGATGACTTCAAGAAAAACAAGCGTAATTTCAGGTGTGCCCCAGGGCAGCGTAATAGGTCCGCTGCTTTTTACGATAAACGATCTGGTAGGTGGTATTGACAGCGGCATTAGATTATTTGCCGATGATGCTGTAGCCTACAGGAAAGTAGTATCACACGAAAGTTGTGAACAAATCAATGAGGATTTGCAGAAAATAAATGCGTGGTGTAATGACTGGCAGTTATCTCCCAATATTAGTAAGTGTAACCTACTGCGTATATCAAGGCGAAAATCCCCATTAACGTACGAGTACAAAATAAATGCCTAGTCCTTGGAAGCGGTAACATCCGTTTAATATCTGGGTGTGACTATTCGAAATGATCTCAAATGGAATGATTAGATTACACAAGTAACGGGCAAGGCGAACTCTAGACTGCGGTTTATTGGTAGAATCATGAAGCGATGCAGTCCTTCAGCAAAGGAAATAGCTTACAATAGGTTAGTTCGTCCAGTCTTAGAGTATTGTTCGTCTGTATCGGACTCTTAGCAGTTCGGTCTCATTTAAGAGATTGAGAAGGTCCAAATAAGAGCAGCTAGATTCGTGACTGGTACATTTAGCCATCGCGAGAGCGTTACAAATCTCATAGAAAGTTTGAAGTGGGATACACTTGCAGATAGACGATGCGCTAAACAGAAGGGACTGCTCACTAAATTCCGAAATCCGATCTTCGCCGAGGATGTAGAGCCTATATTATTACCACCAACTTTCATATCGCGCAATGATCACCATTCAAAGATAGGGGAAATTAGAGCTCGTACTGAGGCGTTCAGGCAATCGTTTTTCCCTCGTACTATCCGCGAGTGAAAAGGGGGGGGGAGGGGAAACACGACTTTGGCGTGAATTGTGCCCTCCGCCAGACATTGCTTGGTGGCTAGCGGAGTACATAGAAGACGTAGACGTAATTGGCCACTGAACACATATGTTCATTACACTGTGTCACGTCACACGATGGCAGCAGTGAGCACAGCCGCTGCCAGTGACCTACTACAAGGCTTCGCCGTCGGGCCTGAGGAGGGAGGCCCGTATTACAGCTCCGCTACATGTGGGTTTCAGCTTGCCATACCGTTCGAGTAATAAAGACATTTTACTACCTTCGAACTACCTTCACTATAATTATGTCAGTTGCCTCGAACTTAGGTTTCCAGCAGCGAAACTTCTTTTCTAATACACTGCTGGCCACCGTAAATGCAACACCCTGAAGGAAGCATCCGAATCAAGTGAAATTTACACCATGAGTTTGCAGCGATGAGATATGCAACTGATTAGAATTTCAGCGCAGACGCTCATCACGCGCGCCTGTGGCGCCACCTCATAGCGCCATTTAAGGCTTCGCGATTTCGACGAGTGTACGTTCGGCACGTGTGTTTACCTTGTGGTTGTTTCACAAGACGATCAGTTATGCCTCGTAGACAACAGCGAACATCTTTTGATCATGTATCCCAGTTCGACAGAGGAAGGATAGTGGCTTACCGAGATTGTGGATTATCATACTGAGAAATTGCTAGTCGTGTTGGACGAAACCAAACAACTGTAATGCGGACATGTGACCGTTGGATGCAGGAGGGTACGACGGACCGACGTGGTCGATCGCATTCACCTCGGTGCACCACTGCACGTGCTGATAGGCAAATTGTGCGCATGGTAGTGACGGATCGCTCAGTGACATCCCGAACCATAGCACAGCACATTGCGTCTGTAACGCATCATCCAGTGTCTGCGCGTACCATTCGACGCCGTTTACAGCAGAGTGGTCTGTCCGCAAGACGTCCATTGCTTCGTCTACCATTGACGCAGAACCACAGACGTCTCCGTCGCCAATGGTGTGATGACAGACGGATGTGGACGGCAGAATGGAATGACGTTGTCTTTACTGACAAGGCACGCTTCTGTGGAGAGAGGATGCTGGACAGCTGCATTATGCACCGCCACACTGGTCTTGCACCGGGTATTATGGTATGGGGCGGTATTGGATATTACTCTCGCACGCCTCTAGTACGGGCGCCGGCCGAAGTGGCCGTGCGGTTAAAGGCGCTGCAGTCTGGAACCGCAAGACCGCTACGGTCGCTGCTTCGAATCCTGCCTCGGGCATGGATGTTTGTGATGTCGTTAGGTTAGTTAGGTTTAACTAGTTCTAAGTTCTAGGGGACTAATGACCTCAGCAGTTGAGTCCCATAGTGCTCAGAGCCATTTGAACCATTTGAACCTCTAGTACGCATTGCCGGTACTTTAAATAGCCGGCGCTATATATCCGAGGTGCTGGAGCCAGTTGTCCTTCCTTACCTTCAGGGCTCGGCCACAGCCATATTTCAACAGGATAATGCGCGACCACAAGTGGCACGCATTGTCCAAAGGTTCTTCGTCAATAACCAGATTGAATTGCTTCCCTGGCCGGCTCGCTCTCCGGATCTTTCGCCGATAGAAAACATGTGGTCCATGGTTGCTCAACGAGTGACCCAGATTACATCCCCAGCTGCCACACCAGATGATCTTTGGCAACGTGTGGAAGCTGCTTGGGCTGCTATACCCCAGGAACACATCCAACGTCTCTTTGACGCAATGCCGAGACGTGTGGCAGCGGTGATCTCCAACAATGGCGGCTACTCTGTCTACTGATTCTGGCAGGAACCACATGTCACAGACGTCTGTAAACGTAATCATTTGATACTTGGTCAACATGTTATCTACAAAATAAATTGTGTTGTACTACCTCTTGTCTTTCTTGGTGTTGCATTTACGGTGGCCAGCAGTGTACTTTTTAAATTAATTTACAAGTGCACTCCGTCGATCTAAAACTCTGATTGTGACTCACCATGTGGAAGGTCGACAAACCTTCGGCTCTTGCTCTTGATCGCCGTATTTTACTCGAGAGAAGTAATCTGACAGTGATGACGATGTACTTGCAGCGGTCACCACTTTTTTACGCTTGTCAGATGTCGAATGCCGTAGTATGTCGTGTTTGCCGCGGTGAGCAACGGAAAACATCCCTTTGCATATACTTCACCGTGCCACAGAAGGTGCTGAACACTTCTCTAAAAAAGATAACTCTTTTTGCAAGGCTTACGTGAATTTACAACTTCGCTTTATCGCAGTCGGCATTGCTAAGTAAGACAAGCAGATTACTTCACGAAACCGGGCGAGACAGACTGACGCAAGTTAACAATGTCACAGTACCGCGCCGACTATTTAAAACCTACACAAATAGCCTCGCGTCGAAGGTCTTGTGTTTCAGGACGCTGTCAGCCTCAGTGATATAACAGTGTTCGCGAATTTTCTTATGCTAATTGTTATGTATTATAACAATCTTAATTCAATTCAATTTTCCGTTTTGCGAATAAGTACCATATGTCAAGATGAAGACCCTTATAATTCATTTTCAAGAATGATTGTCACATCTGTGTGAAATTTATTCGACAGCCACTGTCTGGTGCGAGGCACACTCAACCGTAGATTGCTGGCACCAGTATCAGCATTTTCCCGCTCACACTCCCGCTCCAATCTAAACCGGACAACTTCCCCTCCGCATTCCGCGCGTAGCAGACTAATCGGCCAATTTTAAGAGGGAGCTGTAGTGGCGCTTTTTCACCTTTCCAAAAATATTCTTAGGCTATATTTCTTTCTCTTTCATTTGCACTTGACAATGAACACTACTCGACATAGTGACATATGGAAGTAGGATGCAATTGGTGGAATGTGAAAATTACCAGAATGCGGGACGTCTTAGGCGTTTTGCGAGACTTTTTTGCTAATTCTTCCATTACGAAATTACAAGTGCCATTGCGGGACGGTCGCTTAGAATCTGGGACTGCTGGCCGCCTAACCCTTGGTAGCCTCTCCATGGTATCCGAATGGGGTACTAGTTCGGAATCTTTTGCCTATGACATTTTTCCAATTACAGGCCGCATGTCTTGTAGATACATATGATATATATTTAATACCGTGGTTTCCATTGCCTTCTGCGTCGTCTTGCCGCTGATCTTCCCTGAATATTTCGCCTTTTAAGGGCAGTTTGCCACCCAAAGGGCAAGAGAATGCCCGCAATTTGTTTCCGTTCCTCCGTCCTCTTTTACAAGGCCGTAGGGAGAAAGAGAAGGACTTCTCATGGCGATAGCCTTCAGCCGCCATTACTGATAATTGGTATTCAAAACTAAAGTGGTGGCTGCATGAGAACCCTGGACCCACGCAGTATTTTGATTACTAGTCAAAGATGCTACCCCTAGGCCCCGGGTGGCCCCCCAAGAGTGCTACCGAGTTCAACTTTCGTGACGAGGACAGTACAGATCGAATTAAAAACGGCTCTGAGCGCTATGGGACTTAACTTCTAAGGTCATCAGCCCCATAGAACTTAGAACTACTTAAACCTAACAATCCTAAGGACATCACACACATCCATGCCCGAGGCAGGATTCGAACCTGCGACCGTAGCAGTCACGCGGTTCCGGCCTGTAGCGCCTAGAATCGCTCGAGTACCGCGGCCGGCAGATCGGATTAGATGGGTCATTAATTTAAAGGTAGACCGTTATACAAGATACGCAGTTTACTAAGGTTTAGAGAGAAAAGGGTGCCTTGAAAGCTCGTTATTTGTCAGAATTGTTATCTTCTGACATTCTATAATGAAAGATAATTTATTTATTTATTTTTTATTGGGCCTGACTGAAATAGCGTCTTACAAATCTCTCTAACGTCCGACCAGAAACGAAATATATTAAACAATATTATATACACAGTCTTAATTTTAGTGCATAGTACTGGTACAGAAATGTACTTCTGACACAGTATTATGAGAACAAGTATAATTAACACACAAATAATAAAAGTGAATAATAAAGATAATTGTCAATAAAATAATGAAAATAATAATACAGGGCGTTAAATATAATAATAAAGTCGATGGGCTAAGGACATTATTTTTAAGTCGTGTTTAGCATCATCAGAGATAAATGGCCCAAAAATGTGTGTAAAATCTTATTGGACTTAACTGCTAACGTCATCAGTCCCTAAGCTTACACACTACTTAACCTAAATTATCCTAAGGACAAACACACACACACCCATGCCCCAGGGAGGACTCGAACCTCTGCCGGGACCAGCCGCACAGTCGATGACTGCAGCGCCTTAGACGCTCGGCTAAACCTGCGCGGCAACAAAGCGTACACAGGACAGTGCGGAAAGAGGGGCGAAAAGTGTGAGGATGGGATTTTGGCAACAGTGAGCTGCAGAGAAATACATGGAAGAGAAACTGCAATAGAATGTCTTTTGAAGTCTTCCAGTGGTTTAATACCTTTGATATATTGAAGAAGATCATTACAAATTGGGTTTCTCACACAGAAAATGTTTTTGAGAAAATAGCTGAGTTATGTAGCGGTGTTGCGGGAAATTTTCATTGTTGAGAAGAAGTATTCCAAGATGAAATGTTCAGACAGGAGAGCAAGAATTGAAGAGAGAACGAACAACGAAGTACGAGTGGAATGATTGAGAAGACGACAGAGCTTATCTTTCTACACTGTATCATTAGCTGCTGTGCGGCTCGCAAAAGCGAGAGCTGATATTCCTCGTAACAGTTGCGAACTAGCAGTCCAACTCACTTATCGACGTCGAGCGTGCTCCGCAAGCGCTTGTGGCGATGTTCCGTGAGTGGCTACATCAGATCAACTCGAGGCCGTCTCCTGGGTAACGTACAGGAAGCGGCGGCAAGTGTAGGGGGTGGGGCTGGGAGGTTGGGGGAGCGGCCGGTGCTCCGATAAACCAGCCGTTGGGCTGCTGCACGAACTCTGCTCGGCTCTCGGCCCCAGGCCCCAGGCACGTAAACACTTTACGGCTCGGCGCCCGCTTATCGCAATCACGATCGCGGCCCGGGCCGCCTCGCGAGCTGCGTCTCTCAGCTGCTGTGCTCGTCTCAGGCCTGCCACCCACATGTTACGGGACAGTAGTCACAACGTGTAACAACTTCTCTTTTAACTCAAAAAGCTAGTATCTCCTAGAAATGTCATGTATTTCTGGTACTCCTGTGTTCGATTGGTATGAGACTGAACTTCGTTCCCTATAGCCACAGTCTGTACTTAATTATTTCTAGAACAAATAGTTTGCTACTTAATCTTTTTACTGATTTAGGTAAGTGGGATGAAACCGTAATTAACGGATCAGCTGTGGGAAGACAAATCCCATGTACAAACACACTGACTGCCTGAGTCAGCCTGAAGAGTCAAAAAGTACCACAAAGCAATTAACATCATATAAATATTCTTATTTCGTGAGATATTTCGCCCAGTCACTATCAATGAACCACCCTATATATATATATATATATATATATATATATATATATATATATATATATATATGGTGGTTCATTGATAGTGACCGGGCCAAATATCTCACGAAATAAGAATCAGACGAAAAAACTACAATGAACGAAACTCGTCTAGAAACCAGATGGCGCTATGGTTTGCCCGCTAGATGGCGCTGCCATAGGTCAAACGGATATCAACTGCGTTTTTAAAAGTAGGTACCCCATTTTTATTACATATTCGTGTAGTGCGTAAAGAAATATGAATGTTTTAGTTGGACCACTTTTTTCGCTTTGTGATAGATGCCCTTCCGTCAATTAGTACTACCTGCTCTATATGTTCAATCAACTCCCAAGCGCTGGAGAAAGAGGCTTTACAAAATGCTGTAAAATTATATTTTTGTAACACGAAAATAATTCCCCCTTATCACAAAAGTTTTAATGTGTTAAGCGGACGTTTCACTTCCAAGTACACAGTTCTTAATCAATTTTGAGCTCCATTCGCGCTCTTCAGCTCAGTTTTCTACTTCAGCCAGAAAGCTAGTCTCTACGTCCACAAATCTGAGAGGCTGGCGTCCTGACGTACCATTATCAGCTTTCTTTCTTCCTTTTCCTTTTTTTTTTTTTTTAAGGCGAACCAATGAGGAGCCCTCTTACAATGTTTCAGACAAGAGGGTGTTTACCCTGCGTGAGACAGCGCCAGAAAGTCGGCACATCGCTTTATAAAGAGCGAAGAATTCCTGAACACAAAGCAGCTCTATTGCTTCTCACCGAATGAAGAGAACTCTTAACTGACTTACACCTATGCAGCGTCCTCGGAAAGCCACCCATCGGCGCGAAGCAAAGTTACTTTGAATTGTGTTTTGGCCAGGTGGCAGTGCATGTAAAAATAAAGTATCTGCACGAGTGCACATGTTTCTCACACAACGCTACGTGACTTATGAGCTTTATGCAAAAGCTACCAGAATACTACAGCTTCAACAGTAATTGTGTCGTGGCATGTAACTTTCGCTAGCAGACACTTTGTCTCATGCCACCCTCTTTCTCCTCTGAAAGCCAAGCCGAAATTCCCACGTGTTCTCCCTGACTCACCATTCAACCAGCTTAACTACAAAATATCAGATGCAAAACAGCTGCTAGTGATGAGAAGAGATTAATACTGACACTCACCAATGTTTCTTGTAAGAAGAGTTAAATATTTAATTCAGAGGAAACAGACCTCCTTGAACGACTAGAGATAGGATGTTGTAACGCCCCAACGACCACCTTAAAGTCAATTAAGAACATGAAGTAGGGAAAGTTATCTTGGCAGTTACCACATCTTTGCCGATGAGATAACACGAAAGAGTTTTGTCAACAACTACATTGTACACCACTGAGCATATTTATTTGCGAAAGAGAAAGAAGAAACGTCGTATTTCAGCAATGGGCAATATGCATGTGACAAATGTGAAATTAATATCTCAAAAGTTAAGTCCAAAGTAATGTCATCAGAGATAACTTTTATGTGGAAGAGAGTTGTAAGCGCAACGAAGAAATTCAATGCGCCTACAATGCTCTTCCACAGAAGAAGTCGCTTGCTAGAACTCATCAAGTGCAGACGTACGAGAGCAGTTCTGATCTGAATTATTGAGATTGCGGATCGTGACTAGATTGTTTTCGAGTTTAGAAGTGTTTGTTGCTTGACGGGATTCACGGTTCAGGAAAGTGATTTTATGAACTGAGACAGGAACAGATAGATTCATTTAACCGTGCACTGCGGGTTAATTGAAATCTAATAACGGAATTAGTGACCATTGGACTTGCCTTTGAATTAGTTGGACCTTAAGGAGAAGTGAACATTCTATGAAAGAATACACGCATTTAGTCTTGAGTATGACCCAAGTACACGACATCATGAAGATAAAACAATTACGCTAAAGTGTTGAGTTGTGGTAATTGCCATGAACCTATAACTCAATCGGACTGACTTAACAAAACTACTCTGTGTGCGTGTGGTGCGGGAGTTATAAGTATTTTGTGACAAAATAACAATAAACTGTTCGTTACCAGTTAAATACCCAGTGTGGACTACATCATTAAATAGTTTGATAAATGACTAGATCAACGACTACTCATGAAAGACTATTTCATTGAAGTGCAAGTACTCACGTCATTAGTTGAGAAGTGAACTTTAAAATATTTTCGTACTACGACGCAATCTTACAAAGACTGAATCAAAGAGTATCTCTGGATCTCGCTGCATACCAGCACAACAATTCCATAGCAACGAGACAACAGCGTAAGAAAAAACTGTTAACTAAAATATTTCCTCGCAATCAGTGGTGTGTGCTATGCGATCGAGAGAAGAATTAATAACTACTGAAAATCCGGGCAATTAACAATACAATATCAATAATAAAAAGCATCAATTATACGAGTTCGCGTAAGTGGAAACGCTGCGGACTTGTAATTGAGATACAGCGACTACGCGAGGAACGCATTTTCGGAAGTGTTTCAGGTTTTTTTCTCCCGTTAATCTACGGGGACTGACGTTATATCGCATCGTGTCTCTACTCTGCCGCGAGAGCTGTGGCACTAGCAGCTCTACGGCGTCGACTACATCAGCACGCTGTTGGAGTCCGGGGGCACGCGCCATGACGTTCATATTCATAGCACAGGTACATCAGTGCGTTCTGCAGAAATGATTAGAATTTCAGTCACCTCCGTTCACCATGTGTCCTGTTACCTAGTAGGCACAGGGTCCGCCACGGGCCCTGATAACTTTTTCCATGCGTGATGGCATAGACGCGTATAAGGTGCTAATGGCGTCATGTGGTACAGCCATCCATGCTGCACTCACCTGCTTCCAGAGGTCATCTGTCTTCGTTGGCACTGGGCCCAGCGCTGTATCCGTCGTTTCACCATATCCTACATATTTTCGATTGCCGACAAATCTAGTGTTCTGGCGGGGCGGGGCAAAAGGAATACGTCCTCTGACATCAAGAAGCCACGTGTTCGTGCAGCAACACATAGCCGTGCATTGTCTTGCTGAAAAATAGCGTCTGGGTTGTTGGGCGGAAAGGCTATGTCTACGGGTCGCAAGATGTCATTCAGGTAGGTCACATTGGTCACAGTGACCTAGACACGTACCAACTGTGATTTGTGGTTCTACCCATTAGCGCTCCACATCATAAGGCCCTGAGTGAGCGAATACAATCACTGTGATACCGCTCTCTCCGTCTGCAGAGAACCAAAATGATGCTAACGTTTACAATGTTTACAAAAAAAACAGAGCCTGGATTCATCAGAAAATATACATCTGGTGCCATTCATGTTCCCAATGAAGTCGTTCGATTCACCATTGCGGAGAAGTGGACGACGAGTACGTAACCCGTTCCACAATTAACGGCCAGGGCCTGTCATCCCTGATAGTGTACGACGTGTTACACTGTTCCAGTGTTGCACCAGAGCCGAGGAGAACGCAAATATGTCCCGCAGGGCCATTCGCCTAAGGTGTCCATTTTCTCAGGGGGGTGGTCTGTGTGGTGCGACCTGGGCCATCTCGTCGTGTTCTACGGCCTACCGTAAACCATTCTGCACACACCCTGTGTACTCTCAAAATATTTCCTCCTACACGAGCAGCAATTTCCCGGATGTGTGCATAACATTCCCTCTTGCCAATAAAATGGTTCAAATGGCTCTGAGCACTATGAGACTCAACTGCTGAGGTCATAAGTCCCCTAGAACTTAGAACTACTTAAACCTAACTAACCTAAGTACATCACACACATCCATGCCCGAGGCAGGATTCGAACCCGCGACAGTAGCGCTCGCGCGATTCCGGACTGTAGCGCCTAGAACCGCTTGGCCACTCCGGCCGGCTCTTGCCAATAGTGCACCCTCTTTCAAACTCACTGATTTGACAGTGTGGTTCGAGCGTGTCTGCGAGGCATTCTGCAAGTCTGCTCGAGTCACACTGATCCATAACCTTCGGTTTACAGTGACAACGACAGCCGCAGGAGCATTTTACTTGCAGGTGGTGTTGCGCCGCGGTATTGATGTTGACCTTAAACCCGCGAGCGGACGTAATGTACACGTTCTCTGAATATGACCGTCCCATCTCTAGTTCTTCAAGGTATTTTGTTTTGTAGGAACATGAGTGTAATATGTGTGAAATATAATTCCGACAGTAATGACTTAAAATTAATTATGAATGATGCACTGGACACTACAGTCCACCATTGGACTCTTTTGTATCAAGAAGTACATCAATGGTGACAGGTTACAGAAAGATTAAGCTATTACGGCTAGGAGCAATGGGCATGAGAGGGATGGTAGAAGCGAGTGAGAGAGAGAGAGAGAGAGAGAGAGAGAGAGAGAGAGAGAGAGAGAAAAGGAAAAGTGATCATACCAAAGATAAGGGAAAAGAAAGTGACGTGACCGAGAAATGTAAAGTTGTGTGAACGAGACAAGATGGGCCTTATGTGATAATTATAGAAGAAATATTACAAAAGTAACTAACGAAAGTGCTTCAGATTCTTGTTAAAAATAACATGGCATCTAATACGGCGCGGAATGCAGTGGAGCTTGTTGCAGAGGCTGCTGAATGTTTTTATTAGTGGGCACAGTTAGAGAGCTAGATAAGTTAGGTGACTGGTACTTAGTCTCTTTTACCATATACTCGGGTACATCTACTGTGAGCATCTAATGAAGTAGCCCTAGCCTACGGTTGTCAAAAAATGGTTCAGATGGCTCTGAGCATTATGGGACTTAACTTCTGAGGTCATCAGTCCCCTAGAACTTAGAAGTACTTAAATCTAACTAACCTAAGGACATCACACACATCCATGCCCAAGGAAGGATTCAAACCTGCGACAGTAGGGGTCGTGCGGTTCCAGACTGTAGCGCCTAGAACCGCACGGCCACTCCGGCCGGCTGTATGGTTGTCACGTACTTCTTTGACCACGTCTGCCTGTAACACTAGAATCCAGTGCCTCATACATACTTCAGTTATTTAATTTCAACTTCATAGCCATTTTTTATAAATTTACTTATTAATGCATTTTGTTAGTAATTTCTGTTTATGAAATTGTAGTGTATGTTGGTAGGATAACCGAACAATTATTTATGTCACATGATTGTGGTAAACACTGTGTCCATGTCAGGAAAGTTTTATTGTATTAAGCACAGAGAATATCTTACAGCCAGAGTGTTTAGCATCGAAAATGTTGTGGTAAACTGTGGCAAGGCGGATTGTAATGAAAAATACTGTGTGGCAAATATTTATTCAAGCCGCTTGCTAGTCGAGAAGAGTCTGTTGGTAATAACGAACCTCATAATGAGCTCTATTTCCCACCAAAAGCGTACATAACGTTAGTACCAAAAAATATTCGTTGCCATGACTGAAAGTTGTTAGGGTATTAATGTGAGACGTAGTCACTTTCGGAGTAATAACCAAAGAATATGAATAGTTTTGTCACCTTTAGGCATGTTTAGAAATAGATAGCGTTATCGTGAGTTACGCAACAGTACTGTTTCCATAAAGAGTTGCAAGACATTGCTTGTTATAGGTGACCATTTGGGTAATTAACATCATAGCATTCCAAATTAACGCGTTTTCTGTTCGGGCCACAGGTTCAAATGGTTCAAATGGCTGTGAGCACTATGGGACTTAACATCTATGGTCATCAGTCCCCTAGAACTTAGAACTACTTAAACCTAACTAACCTAAGGACATCACACAATACCCAGTCATCACGAGGCAGAGAAAATCCCTGACCCCTCTGGGAATCGAACCCGGGAACCCGGGCGTGGGAAGCGAGAACGCTACCGCCCGACCACGAGCTGCGGACGGGGCCACAGGTGTCATTTATATGCAGCGCATGTGAATTTTACCGATTTACTGCTTTACCTTCCTCACAGGATATTTACATGATTTATACAATCATTTAACAAAATAAACTTTTGCATGTTTATGAAGCTGCCGACCGTTTTATTCTTCAATCTAATTTCATTCAAAGTACATTGTAGCACAAAAAATTACGCTTAACCACAGTGATAATTTAATTTATTATCATTTTTTGCATTTTGGTCAATCTTCTACCCAGTAACAAACACTCTTTCGACAGCGATCATGTTGTAACTACCTCTGTTCTATCGATAAGTACTGACCTTTGGATTCGATGCACTGTTTCCACTAACAGCGAAACATTAGGTACATGTGTCATAATAAAACCTTACATCCACCGTACAGCGTAAGTACGTTATAAAGCTAAGAGGGAATGTTAAGTCCCCACGACATCACTAAATTACGGAAACGGTGCTCCAGTTATCATTCTAAAGGCATTCAGGTGACGACACAGCGAGCCGACTTGCTGAAGCGACACATGCTACCTTCAAGGTAAGGCAAAGTTCTCGTAACGACCCGGAGACTCGGAAAGTAACTGGCATTTCGAAACATTTCGACAGAGCATAGCAGTCGAATACATACTCTCAACCGTGCAAAGACCTACCTTGTCTTCTGTAAGAGCAGGTCGTGGTATCAGGATGGGCATGCTGCCACAACTGGGTTTTAAATCTTGTCCACTGTATGTGCGGCCATCAACGTTTTCCTGCTGCAGCCCGCCGCGGAATGGGGTGAGGGTCGAACCAATGGCAGCCTAGTCAATGCGATGATGGGCGTCTGCGAGCGCCTGTGCAGAGCGCACTCTCCGCAACAGAAGCTTAGCAACAACATTAGGCAGCTTCATCCGGCACATCGTTACCAAGGTATTCCAAATAGGACTGTTGTATTTTTAAAAATATAGGGAAACCGATATATCGACACTTAAAAACCAAATCATGGACGTATCGGGAAAAGTATCGACATGTCCATAAAGCGTAGGAAAAAATTATCGACATACCGGCCTTTCAAAATATCGGCTGCACATTGTTTTAGAGTTGTATACTTAAGTACTGACTTATTGTTGGATATTGTTGTTGTTGTGGTCCTCCAAGCTACTCTGTGCTATGCAAGCTTCTTCATCTCCCAGTACCTACTGCAACCTACATCCTTCTGAATCTGTTTAGTGCATCCATCTCTCGGTCCCCCTCTACGATTTTTACCCTCAACGCTGCCCTCTAATAGTAAATTGGTGATACCTTGATGCCTCACAACATGTTCTATCAACCGATTCCTTCTTCTAGTCAAGTTGTGCCACAAATTTCTATTCTCCCCAATTCTATTCAGTACCTCCTCTTTGTTTATGTGATCTACCCATCTAATCTTCAGCATTCTTCTGAAGCACCAAATTTCGAAAGCTTCTATTCTCTTCTGTTCTAAACTATTTATCGTCCATGTTTCACTTCCATACATTGCTACACCCCATACAAATACATTCAGAAACGACTTCCTGACACTTAAATCTAAACTCGTTGTTAACAAATTTCTCTTCTTCAGAAACGCTTTCCTTGCCATTGCCCGTCTACATTTTTTATGCTCTCCACATCTACCATCATCAGTTATTTTGCTCCCTAAATAGCAAAACTCATTTACTACTTTAAATGTTTCATTTCCTAATCTAATTCCTTCAGCATCACGCGATTTAATTGAACTACATTCCATTATCCTCGTTTTGCTTTTGTTGATGTTGACCTATCTTCCCTTCCAGACACTGTCCATTCGGTTCAACTGATCTTCCAGGTGATTTACTGTCTGACTGAATTACAATGTCATCGGCAAACCTCAAAGTTTTTATTTCTTCTCCATGGATTTTAATTCCTACTCCGAGTTCTTATTTTGTTTCCTTTACTGCTTGCTCAATATACAGATTGAATAACATCGGGGATAGGCTGCCACCCTGTCTCACTCCCTTCCCTACCACTGCTTCCCTTTAATGCCTCTCTACTCTTATAACTGTCATCTGGTTTCTGTACAAATTGTAAATAGCCTTTCGCTCGCTGTATATGACCCCTGCCACCTTCAGAATGTTTGATATTATGTACATCAAAAAGCCAGCAACCTGCTTAATCCCCTTAGAGCAATAAGTGAAATGAAAGCGATGCACGTTCACGCTTTGCAATTACCAATGCATGTAAGTGACTCTATAAAATGTGTCCGATCGGTCCGTCGTTCGATTTCGCCAAGTATCGGGTTTGTCTGGAATATATCATGTCCAATTTCCTGTTTATTCATTCTTTCTAACGCGAGAAAATATCGATATTTTATCAACAGACCTAATGTCAACAATCCAGGGCATTGGCACTGCTGGGACAGGGTCTACCGACGTCCTCGTCACTCCGCTTTTCGCCGCCGTGAACTGCTGGAGCAGCACCTGATCATACTCGTGAGACCTGGACACCGTGGGTGGATTCCAGGCTTTTTCAAGGGGCTAATATGTGCGCCTGTAACTGCTGTAGCTTGATGGGGTAGTATGGAATTATACGATATTGCAGTGCCTCTGTTATTCTGATGATGATGCACTGCGGCTACCCAAGAAATAATCTAATGTGTTTCGTATCTGATTATTTTAAAGTTTAATGTCGACGAATACTTACCGTTCTTCATGGTGCAAAAGTGTCATCATAACTTGGAAGTTTCGCCAGTTGTTAATATATGACTAATACGTAGGCACGAGTAGATGAGAAAATTCTTTTGTGGGTGATAAACCGTAGTGGCTACTGTTGTGGATTGGCAGGAGAGCCAACCCACGAATTTTAGAGGAAGCCGAAAGGCACGCGTTTAAGCTCACGCAGGCTGGCGTGAGGTCTGGAACAGGACAAGGAATTTAGACTTCAGAAAAAAGGAGGTAACTGGTGGAATACTTAACTTTAATCCATTAATGTAGAACGTAGCTCTTGTCTGTACAATATTTACAATATCAATAGTAACTGAACATGGCGCCTTGCTAGGTCGTAGCAAATGACGTAGCTGAAGGCTATGCTAACTATCGTCTCGGCAAATGAGAGCGTATTTTGTCAGTGAACCATCTCTGGCAAAGTTGGTTATACAACTGGGGCGAGTGCTAGGAAGTCTCTATAGACCTGCAGTGTGGCGGCGCTCGGTCTGCAATCACTGATAGTGGCGACACGCGGGTCCGACGTATACTAACGGACCGCGGCCGATTTAAAGGCTACCACCTAGCAAGTGTGGTGTCTGGCGGTGACACCACATTCCTCCCCCGCAAATCGGCGTACGGTTGTGGTATAAGGCTTCCGCCCGCCGTGGGGAGGACCCAATGTTGACGTATGCGACGAGGTGGGGAACCTAACAACAGGCGAGGCTGTGCCACCCGCACCCTGCCATTCTGTCCGCAGGGAGCTAGGAAACGCCTGAAAACCTGATCCAGGGTGCACGCCAACATGCGGTGTATGCGCCCGTAGAGAGGAGGGGCCGAAGGGTCGACCTCCATCGGGCCGGGGCACGCGACGGGCGAAGACGACATATGGTCCAGAGCGGGCAAGAGTTCCATATCTGAGGACAACTGGTCACGGGAAGCGATCGGCGGCGCGTGACCCAGGGAGGCGCCCGGCGGTTGCAGCGACGCGTCCACTGCGGGCGTCGCCGGCGGGAGAACAGGAGGCGGCGGCGGCGGCGGCGGCGCGTCGCCATGGGGCAAAATGGAAGGCAGCGTCGGTGACACCTGGGGCTGAGGCGAGCCAGTAGATGGGTCCCCAGGGCGCTGACCGGACGGCACCGTCGCTGAAAGCAGACGGCGAGCGGCAGATCACGTGCGACGACAGAGGCGCAGCTGGTTGAGATGCCGGCGCACCTCACCAGAGGCCCCCAAACCCAGATACATAGCGCGGCCGAGGCAGCGAAGAATGCGCCCTTCGAGCCAACGCCGTGAACCTCGATAGTGGCGATAGTAGACAACGTCGCCTGGAGCAAAAGCAGGTGTCTACCGCTACACAGGAATCTGATGCGGCGGATGTATCAAAGACATCAAGGTGCGATGAGGAAGACCGTGAAGCAACTCAGCCGGCAAGCGACCATCTCGGGGCTTAAAGCGATACGAGGACAAAAAGAGCAATAACGCGTCCTCCCGAGAATGCGACTCTTTCAACTTCAACATCTGTGACTTGAAAGTCCTGACCAATCGTTCAGCGGCACCGTTTGGCTGTGGCGAAAACGGCGCGGACGACAGATGTTGAATACCATCGGCCTTGCAGAATGACTGAAATTCTGCGGACATGAATTGTGGGCCATTGTCGGAAACAATAGTCTGTGGCAGACCTTCAATGCAAAAAATAGCAGATAACGCTTGGATGGTGGCAGATGACGTCGTGGAAGACATCCGGACAACAAAAGGAAAATTACTGAATGAATCTACCACAACCAACCATCGAGCATTCCAGAATGGACCAGCAAAATCGATGTGTAAGCGTTGCCAAGGGGAAGTGGCTTTTGGCCATGCAAAGAATTTCCGCGGTGGTGCGGATTGTTGTTCGGCACACGCCATGCAAGAAGAGCACATATTCGTAATCGCAGCATCGATTCCGAACCAAGTACAGTGCTGACGATCAAGTTGTTTCGTTCTCACTATACCCCAATGTCCTTTGTGGAGAAGCCGTAAGACAGAGGACTGTAACGAACGTGGGACCACGACCCTGGACTGATCATTATCAGAATGCAACAGCAAAGCACCACGTCGTACAAAAAATCTCTCCTTGTGAGCAAAAAATCGGCGAACCAACGGATCCCCGATCCGTGACTTTGACAAGGGCCATTGCGTAACAACAAAACGCAGAACGGTAGCAAGGACAGGGTTAGCAGCTGTGACTGTAGCTACACGACGAAAATCAATCGGAAGCGATTCGACCATGTCATCGGTTTCCGCATCAATGAACATGCAAGCAAGTTCGGAGTAATCGAATGCTCTATCCTCACCAACAGGCAAACGGGACAACGCATCGGCGTTTCCGTGCTTAGCAGTGGACCGATACAAGATATCGTAGCGGTACTGCGAGAGGAAAATAGACCAGCGAATGAATTTCTGCGCTGTACGTGGAGGTACAGGCTTGTTCGGATGTCAGAGGTTTGTGGTCTGTGAGGATGGTAAAGTGACGACCATACAAGAAATCATGAAACTTTGTAACACCAAATACGAGAGCCAATGCTTCTTTCTCGATCTGTGAGTAATTTCTTTGCGCAGACGAGAGCAATTTGGACGCAAAGGCATTAGGGCGATCGTGCGATCCATCTGTGTACGCAAGCACAGAATCGATCCCGAAATCCCATGCATCCGCCATCAACAAAAGGGGTTTCTGGGGATCGAATGGCGTAAGGCAAGTAGTGGAAAGCAACGCCGATTTCAACTGGCGAAAGGCGCATTCGCATTCCGTCGTCCAGACGAACGGAACACCTTTACGGCGTAAGCGATGAAGCGGAGCTGAAATGGAAGAGGCATGGGGAACATATTTATGGTAATAGTTGATTTTTCCCAGCACACTCTGTAGCTGCTTCAAATTCTGCGGCGAAGGCAAGTCTTGTATGGCACGGAGGTGCTCGGGACTGGGATGTATGCCTTGGGCATTGAGTACATGTCCCAGTTAGGGTAAGTCACGAGCAAAAAACACACATTTGTCCTTCCGCAAGCGAAGACCATTTTGTCGCAAGACCTGAAATAATGTTCTGAGAATTGCTAAATGTTCTTCTTCCGTCTTTCCGGAGATCACAATATCGTCCAGATAGTTTGCTGCAGCAGGGACCGACGCACAAACCGTTTGCAGATATTGCTGAAACAATGCAGTGGCGGATGCACACCTGAATGGCAGTCGTTTGAATCGATACAAACCAAGATGCGTGTTAACCACCAAAACGCGCTGGGAGTCTTCGTCCACCGGTATTTGCAAGTACGCATCTGCTAGGTCCAACTTCGAAAAATATTTACCTGGGCACAGTTTGTCAAAAAGATCTTCAGGGCCGGGTAAGGGAAAAGTTGCAATCACTAGTTGTGGATCCACTGTTGCCTTGAAGTCCACACAAAGTCTCAATTTTCCAGAAGGTTTTGGCAAAATTACTAAGGGTGATGCCCAGAGAGAAGCCTGCACACGTTCAATCACACCTTGTGATTCCAAATCGTGTAATGTTTTTGCGACCTCATCACGCAATGCGTGGGGAACATTGCGCGCTCTGAAAAATTTCGGTTGCGCGTTTACTTGCAGTTCCAAATGTGCTTTATAGTTCTTAGCGCAACCAAGGCCCGGTGCAAAAATATCTGCAAATTCTTCACATAGACGAGAAACACTGTCTGAAGGCACAGTCTGGTTCACTGATAGGACATGATTGACTATAGACAAGTTAAACAACTGAAATAAATCGAAACCAAACAAGTTCACTGCAGAAGAAGAACGAAGGACGTACAATGACACAAGTTTTGTTTGTCCCTTGTATGTTGCAAGAAGGCTGCACTGTCCTAACACAGGGATATGCTGACCGGAATAGCTACTGAGCTTAACATTTGCAGCACGCAATGGAGGTGCGCCCAGCTGTTTGTACGTGTCTTGATTGATCAGTGAAACTGCAGCTCCAGTATCAAGCTGGAATGGTATCACTTTGCCGTTAATGTCCAAGTTGACAAAATGTTTATTGTCCTGCTGACGACAAGAGTGACTGTCTCGTGCAATGTCAACAGACACTGGTGCAGAATCACTTGCGACTTGACGGGATTTCCGGCGATGTCGACACACACTATTTGTGGGACGAACACAGGCACTGTTAGAGAGAGTGGCACTGGGCGGAGTGGAATGAACTACATGAATTTACATGGGCGAAGTTTCACGAGCCGGAGTATCCTTGGTTCAATTCCGATTCCGGCACGAAGCAAAGGGCCTGGAATGGTTGTGAGTGTCTGATCTTAGCTTTTTCTGGCAAACACTCTGAACATGTCCTTTTTTATTACATAAATAGCAAATAGCCTGGTGTGACGGGCAATTCTCATGCGAATGTCTAGTAGCACACTGCGGGCATGATTTTAGCACTGCATTTGCTTGCCTGCGAGGCACACGTGGCTGAGAGCCTGGTGGCAGCTGCGTGGCCGGGCGCAAGGACTGTTTACTGCTCCGTGCAGCTCGCCCGGCGGGCCGGTTAACGTGACACACGGCTGGTAAAGTTTCAAATGATTCCTGAGCAAAGTCAAGTGTGTCCTGCCGATACAATATGTCCATCACTTGTTGAAGGGAGGGATTGACTAGTTTCAAAATATGTTCCCTTATACGAACATCAGAAACGTTCTGTGCAATTGCATCACGTACCATAGTATCTGAATAAGGGAGTCCACACTGCTACTCAAAAGCACAATCCCTAGTAAGGCCTAGTCTGACCTGTCGTACATTTTGTACAAAAGAAGGTATACCGTTTGCAACTACATTGACTGATTCTTTGAAATATGCATCTAATGCAGACAAAATTTCGTCATAGGACAGAGTTGCTACGTCGCGTCGGGGAAATAATTTGACTATCACACGGTACATGGTCACCCCAACGGAGGAAAGGAGAAAAGGCTGTCGCTCATTACCTTGAATTCTGTAGGCACCGAGATGGAATCCAAATTGGCGTGACCACTCCGTCCAGGTTTCCAGTGCAGCATCAAAAGGTCGAAAAGTTGGTGCAACTGCGTGTTGTGGCTGCGTTAGTGGTGGAGCGGCGGCTGCCGCATCGTTTTGCATTGCACGTAGACCCTGGACGAGCTGTCCAAGGGCATCCAGTAAGGCCTGCGTCTGCTGATTCTGTAAGCGATAAAATTCGGACAGTACATCTGGAGATGGTGGCGAAGCCATTACACAAATAAATCAGTGCAGTGTAGTTAAGAACGCAGTGTTGCCTCATCGCCAAAATGTTGTGGATTGGCAGGAGAGCCAACCCACGAATTTCAGAGGAAGCCGAAAGGCACGCGTTTAAGCTCACGCGGGCTGGCTTGAGGTCTGGAACAGGACAAGGAATTTAGACTTCAGAAAAAAGGAGGTAACTGGTGGAATACTTAACTTTAATCCATTAATGTTGTACGTAGCTCCTGTCTGTACAATATTTACAATATCATTAGTAACTGATAATGGCGCCTTGCTAGGTCGTAGCAAATGACGTAGCTGAAGGCTATGCTAACTATCGTCTCGGCAAATGAGAGCGTATTTTGTCAGTGAACCATCTCTAGCAAAGTCGGTTGTACAACTGTGGCGAGTGCTAGGAAGTCTCTATAGACATGCCGTGTGGCGGCGCTCGGTCTGCAATCACTGATAGTGGCGACACGCGGGTCCGACGTATACTAACGGACCGCGGCCGATTTAAAGGCTACCACCTAGCAAGCGTGGTGTCTGGCGGTGACACCACAGCTACTTTCCTATTAGATATCTGATTTATTTTCGTCCTAATTCAGAGATCGACTTGCGAAAGGGCCTTAGTTAATCTTTAACAACAAGCTCTGGGACACTGGGGGAACGTAATGGTGGTGCTATGGCAACAAAGGAGCACGTGCTGTACCGGATAATACCTGGCATAACTCAAAGAAGGTAAGCGCACCACCCTCATAACTTAAAAATATCCGAACTCCTCACCTTTTGTGCGATGTGGCTGCAAAGCAAGCTATATTGCACCCTGAGGACAACTTCATGCCCTACTGAAGCGCATCCTTTTATCAACCTCATACCTTTTTCCAGCAAAAGTAACGTATGTGCCCAATTTCTCTCAAACACTAAACTAAATGTTCCCATCTTTGCCCAGTTACACTACTCCCTCGTTTCGCTTCACAGTCATGCCACTACCATTGTGCAAATATACGTTACTTGCATTCTACCACGTTCCTCTACCTCCCTCCTTCCTCCTGTTAGACGGAAATTACTGCTAGTGCACTAACTTTTACTCTCCTGCCTGTAACATGACTTTGTTCTCCTACTTTAGATGAACTAATATAAACTGTGAAACTCCCTGGGAGATTAAATTTGTCCGTCGAACCGCAACTCGAACACGAGACCATTTATTTCGCGGGAGAGTTTAAATCCATGCACATCGCTACAAAGTGAAATTCATTGTGGTAACACAATGTTTTTTAGGGTTCCGTACCTCCGAGAAAATGGAAAACTTGGAGTTCATTATGTTGCCCCTTTGTTTGTCTGCCTGTCTGTCTGTCTGCTCCATTGTTAAAAGCGCTTTTTACCTGGAACAATTGGACGTATGACGTTGAAATTTGTTCTAATTATTCAGTCTTTGTTCCGTTGGCAGTGTAAAAAAATTGGCACTTCTATTCAATGGAATTAAACCTTAGGGCCATTTATGTCTCGTATTTTGATACAGGAAAACTCACGCTTCAAAACCTATAGGCTAATTCACGTTGAGCTATAATCATTAAATTTGGTAAGAAAGTATGTTTTATAGCACAACTAAAGGAAAAAAATCCGAAAATTGTTGATTTGCAATTATATCACACGAAAAAAATTTTTTTTTCATTTGTTATCCGAATGTGTATCTGTTCGTCCGTCCGTTTGTTAAGACCCCTTTTTCTCAGGGAAGGCACTGTACCAAGTTAAAATTTATGTCACATACTAATATCTATAGTCTCTTGGCGGTGTAGTAGATGTAATCTTCCAAGTCAATGCAATCAAAAGAAAAGGACTACTTGTAGATAGGGCTGACGACATTGCGTATCTTAGTGTAAAAATAGATGTGAGAGGATTAACGTCGAAGTCAACGGTGGGTGCCGAAACAGTAGTAACATATCACCGGTCGGGGACGGGTGCAGGGACACAACCAAATAATCTCCGTTTGGCTGCTCGATCTCTATGGTTCTCCATGGCAGAATACGCAATACAACTTCGTCATAACTCCGCGCCCATCAGGCAGGGGTGACACTACTGTCAATGAGACGAGTCGCATCACATGAGGGTGACAACGCCCACCACCAACTGACGATTTTTACTATCCTGTAGGCATAACGCCCCCAAATGTCGCACAAAAATCAGCGAAAAAAAAAAAAAAACGAAACAAGAAAGAAAGAAAAACGATCTCTCGCACCCCCTGCCTGGAAAAGAAGCACAGCTTCCCAGACTGAAGTTAAGAAGCAGTTGTTTCAGAACAACAGAGCCAATGGCATCACCGAGTAGAGCTCTGGCGAAGCAAGAAGACATGTTCATAAACGATGGTAAGAGTAAATTACTAGTTCCCAACTACCTAATGACTCGTGGGGTAACTTCACTGGAGTGTTAACTGGAGTGATGCGGCGCAACAAACGTTGCAGCCACTGGACGACCCTAGTTTCAGCCAGTGCTCGAGGAATCAAGAGTGACCACTTCTGGACACCAAAAATCGTTTGGTATGTAGAAATCTGTACTCGTAAATCCTGTAAACATGTTGCAAATACGGTCAAAATGCATAATTAAGTGTAATATAATATCCTGGTTACGATATAATAACAACAACAGTAA